>NW_027140244.1:0-80376 GCF_036365525.1 Heterodontus francisci
TCACACCCCACTCCAACACCACCACCCCACTTCCAACACCGACCACCACCCCACTCACCAACACCACCACCCCACTCCAACACCACCACCACCCCACTCCAACAACACCACCCCACTCCAACACCACCACCACCCCCACTCCAACACCACCACCACCCACACTCCAACACCACCACCACCCCACTCCAACACCAC
Organism: Heterodontus francisci; assembly: GCF_036365525.1. Lineage (NCBI taxonomy): Eukaryota > Metazoa > Chordata > Chondrichthyes > Heterodontiformes > Heterodontidae > Heterodontus > Heterodontus francisci. Next base: position 196 of record NW_027140244.1, read on the forward strand.
CACCACCCCACTCCAACACCACCACCACCCCACTCCAACACCACCACCACCCCACTCCAACACCACCACCACCCCACTCCAACACCACCCCCCCACTCCAACACCACCACCACCCCACTCCAACACCACCACCACCCCACTCCAACGACCTACCACCACCCCACTCCAACACCACCACCACCCCACTCCAACACCACCACCACCCCACTCCAACACCACCACCACCCCACTCCAACACCACCACCACCCCACTCCAACACACCACCACCACCCCACTCCACCACCACCACCACCCCACTCCAACACACCACCCCACCCCACTCCAACACCACCACCACCCCACTCCAACACCACCACCACCCCACTCCAACACCACCACCCCCCACTCCAACACCCACCACCACCCCACTCCAACACCACCACCACCCACTCCACACCACCACCACCCACCCACCCACACCACCACCACCACCCACACCAACACCACCACCACCCCACTCCACACCACCACCACCCCCACTCCACACCACCACCACCCCACTCCAACACCACCACCACCCCACTCCAACACCACCACCACCCCCACTCCAACACCACCACCACCCACTCCAACACCACCACCCACTCCAACACCACCACCCCACTCCAACACCCACCACCACCCCACTCCAACAACACCACCCCACCACCACCACCACCACCCCACTCCAACACACCACCCCCACTCCAACACCACCACCCACCCCACTCCAACACCACCACCACCACACTCCAACACCACCACCACCACCCCACCACCACCACCACCACCCCACTCCAACACCACCACCCCCCACTCCACACCACCACCACCCCACTCCAACACCACCACCACCCCCACTCCAACACCACACCCACCCCCACTCCAACACCACCACCAACCCACTCCAACACCACCACCCCCACTCCAACACCACCACCACCCCCACTCCAACACCACCACCACCACACTCCAACACCACCACCACCCCACTCCAACACCACCACCACCCCACTCCAACACCACCACCACCCCACTCCAACACCACCACCACCCCACTCCAACACCACCACCACCCCCACTCCAACACACCACCACCACCCCACTCCCAACACCCACCACCACCCCACTCCAACACCACCACCACCCCACTCCAACACACCACCACCCATCCAACACCACCACCACCCCACTCCAACACCACCACCACCCCACACCAACACCACCACCACCCCACTCCAACACCACCACCACCCACCCCACTCCAACACCACCACCACCCCACTCCAACACCACCACCACCCCACTCCAACACCACCACCACCCCACTCCAACACCACCACCACCCCACTCCAACACCACCACCACCCCATTCCAACACCACCACCACCCCACTCCAACACCACCACCACCCCACTCCAACACCACCACCACCCCCACTCCAACACCACCACCACCCCACTCCAACACCACCACCACCCCACTCCAACACCACCACCACCCCACTCCAACATCACCACCACCCCACCCCAACACCACCACCACACCCCACTCCAACACCACCACCACCCCACTCCAACACCACCACCACCCCCACTCCAACACCACCACCACCCCCACTCCAACACCACCACCACCCCACTCCAACACCACCACCACCACACTCCAACACCACCACCACCACACTCCAACACCACCACCACCCACACTCCAACACCACCACCACCCCACTCCAACACCACCACCACCACCCACACTCCAACACCACCACCACCCCACTTCAACACCACCACCACCCCACTCCAACACCACCACCACCCCACTCCAACACCACCCACCACCCCACTCCAACACCACCACCACCCCACTCCAAGACCACCACCACCCCACTCCACCACCACCACCACCCCACTCCAACACCACCACCACCCCACTCCAACACCACCACCACCCCACTCCAACACCACCACCACCCCCACTCCAACACCACCACCACCCCACTCCGACACCACCACCACCCCACTCCAACACCACCACCCCACTCCAACACCACCACCACCCCACTCCAACAACACCACCCCACTCCAACACCACCACCACCCCACTCCAACACCACCACCACCACACTCCAACACCACCACCACCCCACTCCAACACCACCACCACCCCACTCCAACACCACCACCACCCCACTCCAACACCACCACCACCCCACTCCAACACCACCACCACCCCCACTCCAACACCACCACCACCCCACTCCAACACCACCACCACCACACTCCAACACCACCACCACCCCACTCCAACAACACCACCCCACTCCAACACCACCACCACCCCCACTCCAACACCACCACCCCACTCCAACACCACCACCCCACTCCAACACCACCACCACCACCCACTCCAAGACCACCACCACACCCACTCCAAGACCACCACCACCCCACTCCAAGACCACCACCACCCCTCTCCAAGACCACCACCACCCCACTCCAAGACCACCACCACCCCACTCCAAGACCACCACCACCCCACTCCAAGACCACCACCACCCCACTCCAAGACCACCACCACCCCCAGTCCAACACCACCACAACCCCACTCCAACACCACCCACCACGCCCCGTCCCCACGCCGCGACCCCGCACCCCCGCCCCCGCTCCCCCGTCGCCGCTCCCCGTCCCCAATAACCGTCCCAGCTCCCCGTCCAGCTCCCCGTCCCAGCTCCCCGTCCCAGCTCCCCGTCCCAGCTCCCCGTCCCCGCTCCCCGCCCCCGCTCCCCGCCCCCACTAACCGCCCCCACTAACCGCCCCCCACTCCCTGTCCCCACTCCCCGTCCCCACTAACGCCCCCACTCCCCGTCCCCTCTCCCCCGCCCACCGTCCCCGCTCCCCGTCACCGCTTCCCGTCCCCGCCCACCGCCCCCGCTCCCCGCCCCCGCTCCCCGTCCCCACCCGCCGTCCCCACCCCCCCGTCCCCACCACCCGCCGTCCCCAACCCCCGTCCCACCCCCCCGCCCCCACCCCCCGTCCCCCGCGCAGCCGTCCCCGCGCCCCGTCCCCGCTCGCCGTCCCCGCGCCCCATCCCAGCTCCCCGTCCCTGCGCCCCGTCCCCGCGCCCCGTCCCCGCTCGCCGTCCCCGCTCGCCGTCCCCGCTCGCCGTCCCCGCTCGCCGTCCCCGCTCCCCGTCCTCGCTCCCCGTCCCCGCTCCCCGTCCCCGCTCCCCGTCCCCGCTCCCCGTCCCCGCAACCGTCCCCGCAACCGTCCCCGCTCGCCGTCCCCGCTCTCCGTAGCCGCTCACCGTAGCCGCTCACCGTCCCCACTCCCCGTCCGCTCTCCCCGTCCCCACTCCCCGCCCCCACTCCCCACCCCCGCTCCCCGTCCCCCGCTCCCCGTCCCCGCAACCGTCCCCGCTCGCCGTCCCCGCTCTCCGTAGCCGCTCACCGTAGCCGCTCACCGTCCCCACTCACCGTCCCCACTCTCCGTCCCCACTCTCCGTCCCCCACTCCCCGTCCCCACTCCCCGTCCCCACTCCCCGTCCCCACTCCCCGTCCCCACTCCCCGTCCGCACATCCCCGTAGCCACTCACCGTAGCCACTCACCATAGCCACTCACCCTCCCCACTCCCCCTCCCCACCCCCCCGTCCCCACGGCCCGTTCCCACTCCCCACCCCCCGCCTGCACCCCCTGTCCCCACTCCCCGTCCCCAATAACCGTCCCCACTCCCCGCCCCCACTAACGGTCCCCACTCCCCCGCCCCCACTCCCCGCCCCCACTCCCCGCCCCCACTCCCCGCCCCCACTCCCCGCCCCCACTCCCCCGCCCCCACTTCCCGCCCCCACTTCCCGCCCCCTCTCCCCGTCCCCACTCCCCGCCCCCAATAACCGTCCCCACTCCCCGCCCCCACTAACCGTTCCCACTAACCGTTCCCACTAACGGTCCCCACTCCCCGTCCCCACTCCCCGTCCCCCCACTCCCCGTCCCCACTCCCCGTCCCCACTCCCCGTCCGCTCTCCCAGTCCCCTCTCCCCGTCACCACTCCCCATCACCTCTCCCCGCCCCCACTCCCCGCCCCCACTCCCCACCCCCAATAACTGTCCCCACTCCCCGTCCCCACTCCCCGTCCCCACTCCCCGTCCCCTCTCCCCGTCCCCACTCCCCGTCCCCTCCTCCCCGCCCCCACTCCCCCGCCCCCCACTCCCCGCCCCCACTCCCCGCCCCCCACTCCCCCGCCCCCACTAACCGTCCCCACTCCCCGTCCCCACCCCCGTCCCCACCCCCCCGTCCCCCACCCCCCGTCCCCCACTCACCGTCCCCACTCACCGTCCCCACTCCCAGTCCGCACTCCCCGTCCCCACGCCCCCGTCCCCACTCACCGTCCCCACTCACCGTCCCCACTCCCAGTCCGCACTCCCCGTCCCCACCCCCCCGTCCCCACTCACCGTCCCCACTCACCGTCCCCACTCCCAGTCCGCACTCCCCGTCCCCACGCCCCCGTCCCCACGCCGCGACCCCGCTCCCCGCCCCCCCCCCCACTCCCCGTCGCCGCTCCCCGTCGCCGCTCCCCGTCCCCGCTCCCCGCCCCCGCTCCCCGCCCCCACTAACCGCCCCCACTAACCGCTCCCACTAACCGCCCCCACTGACCGCCCCCACTGACCGCCCCCACTGACCGCCCCCACTGACCGCCCCCACTGACCCGCCCCCACTGACCCCCCCCACTGACCCCCCCCACTAACCGCCCCCACTCCCTGTCCCCACTCCCTGTCCCCACTCCCTGTCCCACTCCCTGTCCCCACTCCCCCGTCCCCACAAACGCCCCCACTCCCCGTCCCCGCTCCCCGCCCACCGTCCCCGCTCCCCGTCACCGCTTCCCGTCCCCGCCAACCGCCCCCGCTCCCCGCACCCGCTCCCCGTCCCCACCCGCCCATCCCCACCCACCGTCCCCCACCCCCCATCCACACCCCCCGCCCCCACCCCCCGTCCCCACCCGCCGACCCCACCCCCCCCGCGCCCCGTCCCCGCGCACCGTCCCCGCGCCCCGTCCCCGCTCGCCGTCCCCGCGCCCCGTCCCAGCTCCCCGTCCCCGCGCCCCGTCCCCGCTCGCCGTCCCCGCTCGCCGTCCCCGCTCGCCGTCCCCGCTCGCCGTCCCCGCGCCCCGTCCCCGCTCGCCGTCCCCGCGCCCCGTCCCAGCTCCCCGTCCCCGCGCCCCGTCCCCGCTCGCCGTCCCCGCTCGCCGTCCCCGCTCGCCGTCCCCGCTCGCCGTCCCCGCAACCGTCCCCGCTCTCCGTAGCCGCTCTCCGTAGCCGCTCACCGTAGCCGCTCACCGTCCCCGCTCACCGTCCCCACTCCCCGTCCGCTCTCCCCGCCCCCACTCCCCACCCCCACTAACCGTCCCCACTAACCGACCCCACTCCCTGTCCCCACTCCCTGTCCCCACTCCCTGTCCCCACTCCCTGTCCCCACTCCCTGTCCCCAATCCCCGGCCCCAATCCCCGGCCCCAATCCCCGGCCCCACTCCCCGTAGCCACTCCCCGTAGCCACTCCCCGTAGCCACTCCCCGTCCCCACTCACCGTCCCCACTCACCGTCCCCACTCACCGTCCCCACTCACCGTCCCCACTCACCGTCCCCACTCACCGTCCCCACTCTCCGTCCCCACTCACCGTCCCCACTCTCTGTCCCCACTCTCCGTCCCCACTCTCCGTCCCCACTCTCCGTCCCCACTCACCGTCCCCACTCACCGTCCGCACATCCCCGCAGCCACTCACCGTAGCCACTCACCCTCCCCACTCCCCCTCCCCACTCACCCTCCCCACCCCCCGTCCCCACGGCCCGTTCCCACTCCCCACCCCCCGCCTGCACCCCCCGTCCCCACTCCCCGTCCCCACTCCCCGCCCCCACTCCCCGCCCCCACTCCCCGTCCCCACTCCCCGCCCCCACTCCCCGCCCCCACTCCCCGCCCCCACTCCCCGCCCCCACTAACCGTCCCCTCTCCCCGTTCGCACTCCCCGACCCCACTCCCCGTCCCCACTAACCGCCCCCACTCCCCGCCCCCACTAACCGTCCCCACTCCCCGCCCCCACTAACCGTCCCCACTCCCCGTCCCCACTCCCCGTCCCCACTCCCCGTCCCCACTCCCCGTCCCCACTCCCCGTCCCCTCTCCCCGTCCCCTCTCCCCGTCCCCACTCCCCGTCCCCTCTCCCCGTCCCCACTCCCCGTCCCCACTCCCCGTCCCCTCTCCCCGTCCCCACTCCCCGTCCCCACTCCCCGTCCCCTCTCCCCGTCACCTCTCCCCGCCCCCACTCCCCGGCCCCACTACCCGCCCCCACTCCCCACCCCCAATAACTGTCCCCACTCCCCGTCCCCACTCCCCGTCCCCACTCCCCGTCCCCACTCCCCGTCCTCACTCCCCGTCCCCACTCCCCGTCCCCTCTCCCCGTCCCCACTCCCCGTCCCCTCTCCCCGCCCCCACTCCCCGCCCCCTCTCCCCGCCCCCACTCCCCGCCCCCACTCCCCGCCCCCACTCCCCGCCCCCACTCCCCGCCCCCACTCCCCGCCCCCACTCCCCGCCCCCACTAACCGTCCCCACTCCCCGCCCCCAATAACCGTCCCCACTCCCCGCCCCCACTCCCCGCCCCACTCCCCGCCCCCACTAACCGTCCCCACTAACCGTCCCCACTCCCCGCCCCCACTCCCCGCCCCCACTCCCCGCCCCCACTCCCCGCCCCCACTCCCCACTCACCGTCCTTTCCCACTCCCCCATCCCCACACCCCCTTCCCCTCTCCCCCATCCCCACCCCCCCTTCCCCACTCCCCCATCCCCACCCCCCGTACCCACTTCCCCCTTCCCACTCCACCGTCCCCACTCCACCGTCCCCACTCCACCGTCCCCACTCCCCCCTCCCCACTCCCCCCTCCCCACTCCCCCGCCCCCACTCCCCCGCCCCCACTCCCCGCCCCCACTCCCCAGTCCCCACTCCCCAGTCCCCACTCCCCAGTCCCCACTCCCCAGTCCCCACTCCCCAGTCCCCACCCCCCGTCCCCACTCCCCCCTCCTCACTCACCGTCCCCACTCCCCACTCCCCACTCACCACTCCCCGTCCCCGCTCCCCGTCCCCGCCCGCCGTCCCCGCCCGCCGTCCCCACCCGCCTTCCCCACTCCCCACTCCCCACTCCCCACTCCCCACTCACGTCTCACTGTCCCCACTTCCCGTCCCCACCCACCGTCCCCACTCCCCGCCCCCAATAACTGTCCCCAACCCCGTCCCCACTCCCCGCCCCCAATAACTGTCCCCACTCCCCGCCCCCACTCCCCGCCCCCACTCCCCGCCCCACTCCCCGCCCCCACTAACCGTCCCCACTAACCGTCCCCACTCCCCGCCCCCACTCCCCGCCCCCACTCCCCGCCCCCACACCCCGCCCCCACTCCCCGCCCCCACTCCCCACTCACCGTCCTTTCCCACTCCCCCATCCCCACACCCCCTTCCCCTCTCCCCCATCCCCACCCCCCCTTCCCCACTCCCCCATCCCCACCCCCCGTACCCACTCCCCCCTTCCCACTCCACCATCCCCACTCCACCGTCCCCACTCCACCGTCCCCACTCCACCGTCCCCACTCCACCGTCCCCACTCCCCCCTCCCCACTCCCCCGCCCCCACTCCCCCGCCCCCACTCCCCAGTCCCCACTCCCCAGTCCCCACTCCCCAGTCCCCACTCCCCAGTCCCCACTCCCCGGTCCCCACCCCCCGTCCCCACTCCCCCCTCCTCACTCACCGTCCCCACTCCCCACTCCCCACTCCCCACTCACCACTCCCCGTCCCCGCTCCCCGTCCCCGCCCGCCGTCCCCGCCCGCCGTCCCCGCCCGCCGTCCCCACCCGCCTTCCCCACTCCCCACTCCCCACTCCCCACTCCCCACTCACGTCTCACTGTCCCCACTTCCCGTCCCCACCCACCGTCCCCACTCCCCGCCCCCAATAACTGTCCCCACTCCCCGTCCCCACTCCCCGCCCCCAATAACTGTCCCCACTCCCCGCCCCCACTCCCCGCCCCCACTCCCCGCCCCCACTCCCCGCCCCCACTCCCCGCCCCCACTAACCGCCCCCACTAACCGCCCCCACTAACCGCCCCCACTCCCCGCCCCCACTCCCCGTCCCCATTCCCCGTCCCCACTCCCCACTCACCGTCCTTCCCCACTCCCCCATCCCCACCCCCCCTTCCCCACTCCCCCTTCCCCACTCCCCCTTCCCCACCCCCCCTTCCCCACTCCCCCGTCCCCACCCCCCCGTCCCCACTCCCCCCTCCCCACTCCCCGCCTCCACTCCCCGCCTCCACTCCCCGCCCCCACTCCCCGCCCCCACTCCCCGCCCCCACTCCCCGCCCCCACTCCCCGCCCCCACTCCCCGCCCCCACTAACCGCCCCCACTCCCCGTCCCCACTCCCCGTCCCCATTCCCCGTCCCCACTCCCCACTCACCGTCCTTTCCCACTCCCTCGTCCCCACCCCCCCTTCCCCACCCACCGTCCCCACCCCCCGTACCCACTCCCCCGTACCCACTCCCCCGTCCCCACTCCCCCGTCCCCACTCCCCCCTCCCCACTCCCCCCTCCCCACTCCACCGTCCCCACTCCCCCCTCCCCACTCCACCGTCCCCACTCACCGTCCCCACTCACCGTCCCCACTCACCGTCCCCACTCACCGTCCCCACTCCCCCCTCCCCACTCCCCGTCCCCACTCCCCGTCCCCACTCCCCGTCCCCACTCCCCGTCCCCACACCCCATCCCCACTCCCCCCTCCCCACTCCCCCCGTCCCCACTCCCCGTCCCCACACCCCGTCCCCACTCCCCCCTCACCACTCACCGTCCCCACTCACCGCCCCCACTCACCCTCCCCACTCACCCTCCCCACTCACCCTCCCCACTCACCCTCCCCACTCACCCTCCCCACCCCCCGTCCCCACCCCCCGTCCCCACGCCCCGTCCCCACGCCATGTCCCCACTCCCCACTCCCCGCCCGCACCCCCCGTCCCCACCCCCCGTCCCCACTCCCCACCCCCAATAACCGTCTCCACTCCCCGCCCCCACTAACCGTTCCCACTAACGGTCCCCTCTCCCCGTCCCCTCTCCCCGTCCCCTCTCCCCGTCCCCTCTCCCCGTCCCCTCTCCCCGTCCCCTCTCACCGTCCCCTCTCACCGTCCCCTCTCACCGTCCCCTCTCCCCACTCCCCGCTGCCCGTCCCCGCTCCCCTTCCCCGCTCCCCGTCACCTCTCCCCGTCACCTCTCCCCGTTCCCACTCCCCGCCCCCACTCCCCGCCCCCACTCCCCGCCCCCACTCCCCGCCCCCACTCCCCGCCCCCACTCCCCGACCCCACTCCCCGACCCCACTCCCCGACCCCACTCCCCGTAGCCACTCCCCGTAGCCACTCCCCGTCCCCACTCCCCGTCCCCACTCCCCAGTCCCCACTCCCCAGTCCCCACTCCCCAGTCCCCACTCCCCAGTCCCCACTCCCCAGTCCCCAGTCCCCACTCCCCAGTCCCCACTCCCCAGTCCCCACTCCCCGTCCCCACCCCCCATCCCCACTCCCCCCTTCTCACTCACCGTCCCCACTCCCCACTCACCACTAACCGTCCCCACTCCCCGTCCCCAATCCCCGACCCCACTCCCCGTAGCCACTCACCATCCCCACTCCCCGTCCCCACTCCCCGTCCCCACTCCCCGCCCCCACTCCTCGCTCCCACTCCCCGTCCCCACTCCCCGCTCCCACTCCCCGTTCCCACTCCCCGTCCCCACTCCCCGTCCCCACTCCCCGTCCCCACTCACCGTCCCCACTCCCCGTCCCCACTCCCCGTCCCCACTCCCCGTCCCCACTCACCGTCCCCACTCACCGTCCCCACTCACCGTCCCCACTCTCCGTCCCCACTCTCCGTCCCCACTCCCCAGTCCCCACTCCCCAGTCCCCACTCCCCAGTCCCCACTCCCCCCTCCTCACTCACCGTCCCCACTCCCCACTCACCACTCACCGTCCCCACCCCCCGCCCCCACTCCCCACTCCCCGCCCCCACTCCCCACTCCCCGCCCCCACCCCCCGCCCCCACCCCCCGCCCCCACTCCCCGCCCCCACTCCCCGCCCCCACTCCCCGCCCCCACTCCCCGCCCCCACTCCCCGCCCCACTCCCCGCCCCCACTCCCCGCCCCCACTCCCCGCCCCCACTCCCCGCCCCCACTCCCCGCCCCCACTCCCCGCCCCCACTCCCCGCCCCCACTCCCCGCCCCCACTCACCGCCCCCACTCCCCGTCCCCACACCCCGTCCCCACTCCCCGTCTCCACTCCCCGCCCGCACTCCCCGCCCGCACTCCCCGCCCGCACTCCCCGCCCGCACTCCCCGTCCCCACTCCCCGTAGTCACTCCCCGTCCCCACTCCCCGTAGCCACTCCCCGCCCCCACTAACCGCCCCCACTAACCGTCCCCACTCCCCGCCCCCAATAACCGTCCCCACTCCCCGCCCCCACTCCCCGCCCCACTCCCCGCCCCCACTAACCGTCCCCACTCCCCGCCCCCACTCCCCGCCCCCACTCCCCGCCCCCACTCCCCGCCCCCACTCCCCACTCACCGTCCTTTCCCACTCCCCCATCCCCACACCCCCTTCCCCTCTCCCCCATCCCCACCCCCCCTTCCCCACTCCAACATCCCCACCCCCCTTCCCACTCCACCGTCCCCACTCCACCGTCCCCACTCCCCCCCTCCCCACTCCCCCCTCCCCACTCCCCGTCCCCGCCCGCCGTCCCCGCCCGCCGTCCCCACCCGCCTTCCCCACTCCCCACTCCCCACTCCCCACTCCCCACTCACGACTCACTGTCCCCACTTCCCGTCCCCACCCACCGTCCCCACTCCCCGCCCCCAATAACTGTCCCCACTCCCCGTCCCCACTCCCCGCCCCCAATAACTGTCCCCACTCCCCGCCCCCACTCCCCGCCCCCACTCCCCGCCCCCACTCCCCGCCCCCACTCCCCGCCCCCACTAACCGCCCCCACTAACCGCCCCCACTCCCCGTCCCCATTCCCCGTCCCCACTCCCCACTCACCGTCCTTCCCCACTCCCCCATCCCCACCCCCCCTTCCCCACTCCCCCTTCCCCACTCCCCCTTCCCCACCCCCCCTTCCCCACTCCCCCGTCCCCACTCCCCCGTCCCCACTCCCCCGTCCCCACCCCCCCGTCCCCACCCCCCCGTCCCCACTCCCCGCCTCCACTCCCCGCCTCCACTCCCCGCCCCCACTCCCCGCCCCCACTCCCCGCCCCCACTCCCCGCCCCCACTCCCCGCCCCCACTCCCCGCCCCCACTAACCGCCCCCACTAACCGCCCCCACTCCCCGTCCCCACTCCCCGTCCCCATTCCCCGTCCCCACTCCCCACTCACCGTCCTTTCCCACTCCCTCGTCCCCACCCCCCCTTCCCCACCCACCGTCCCCACCCACCGTCCCCACCCCCCGTACCCACTCCCCCGTACCCACTCCCCCGTACCCACTCCCCCGTCCCCACTCCCCCTTCCCCACTCCCCCGTCCCCACTCCCCCGTCCCCACTCCCCCGTCCCCACTCCCCCGTCCACACTCCCCCCTCCCCACTCCACCGTCCCCACTCCACCGTCCCCACTCCACCGTCCCCACTCACCGTCCCCACTCACCGTCCCCACTCCCCCACTCCCCGTCCCCACTCCCCGTCCCCACTCCCCGTCCCCACACCCCGTCCCCACACCCCATCCCCACTCCCCCCTCCCCACTCCCCCCGTCCCCACTCCCCGTCCCCACACCCCGTCCCCACTCCCCCCTCACCACTCACCGTCCCCACTCCCCACTCCCCACCCACCGTCCCCACTCCCCGTCCCCACTCCCCGTCCCCACACCCCGTCCTCACTCCCCCCTCACCACTCACCGTCCCCACTCCCCACTCCCCAATCCCCACCCACCGTCCCCACTCCCCGTCCCCACTCCCCGTCCCCACCCACCGTCCCCACCCACCGTCCCCACCCACCGTCCCCACTCCCCGTCCCCACTCCCCGTCCCCACTCCCCGCCCCCACTCCCCGCCCCCACTCCCCGCCCCCACTCCCCGCCCCCACTCCCCGCCCCCAATAACCGTCCCCACTAACCGTCCCCACACCCCATCCCCACTCCCCCCTCACCACTCACCGTTTCCACTCCTCACTCCCCAATCCCCACTCCCCGTCCCCACTTCCCACCCCCGGCCCCCACCCCCCACCCCGACTCCCCGCCCCCACCCCCCGCCCCCACCCCCCGCCCCCACCCCCCGTCCCCACTCACCGTCCCCACTCACCGTCCCCACTCCCCGCCCCCACCCCGCGCCCCCGCCCCCCGCGCTCACTTCCCGCCCCCACTCCCCGACCCCTCTCCCCGTGCCCTCTCCCCGTCCCCTCTCCCCCTCCCCTCTCCCCCTCCCCACTCCCCCTCCCCACTCCCCCTCCCCACTCCCCCTCCCCACTCCCCCTTCCCCACTCCCCCGTCCCCACTCCCCCGTCCCCACTCCCCCGTCCCCACCCCCCCGTCCCCACCCCCCCGTCCCCACTCCCCGCCTCCACTCCCCGCCTCCACTCCCCGCCCCCACTCCCCGCCCCCACTCCCCGCCCCCACTCCCCGCCCCCACTCCCCGCCCCCACTCCCCGCCCCCACTAACCGCCCCCACTAACCGCCCCCACTCCCCGTCCCCACTCCCCGTCCCCATTCCCCGTCCCCACTCCCCACTCACCGTCCTTTCCCACTCCCTCGTCCCCACCCCCCCTTCCCCACCCACCGTCCCCACCCACCGTCCCCACCCCCCGTACCCACTCCCCCGTACCCACTCCCCCGTCCCCACTCCCCCTTCCCCACTCCCCCGTCCCCACTCCCCCGTCCCCACTCCCCCGTCCACACTCCCCCCTCCCCACTCCACCGTCCCCACTCCACCGTCCCCACTCCACCGTCCCCACTCACCGTCCCCACTCACCGTCCCCACTCCCCCACTCCCCGTCCCCACTCCCCGTCCCCACTCCCCGTCCCCACTCCCCGTCCCCACACCCCGTCCCCACACCCCATCCCCACTCCCCCCTCCCCACTCCCCCCGTCCCCACTCCCCGTCCCCACACCCCGTCCCCACTCCCCCCTCACCACTCACCGTCCCCACTCCCCACTCCCCACCCACCGTCCCCACTCCCCGTCCCCACTCCCCGTCCCCACACCCCGTCCCCACTCCCCCCTCACCACTCACCGTCCCCACTCCCCACTCCCCAATCCCCACCCACCGTCCCCACTCCCCGTCCCCACCCACCGTCCCCACCCACCGTCCCCACCCACCGTCCCCACTCCCCGTCCCCACTCCCCGTCCCCACTCCCCGCCCCCACTCCCCGCCCCCACTCCCCGCCCCCACTCCCCGCCCCCAATAACCGTCCCCACTGACCGTCCCCACACCCCATCCCCACTCCCCCCTCACCACTCACCGTCCCCACTCCTCACTCCCCAATCCCCACTCCCCGTCCCCACTTCCCACCCCCGGCCCCCACCCCCCACCCCGACTCCCCGCCCCCACCCCCCGCCCCCACCCCCCGCCCCCACTCACCGTCCCCACTCACCGTCCCCACTCCCCGCCCCCACCCCCCGCCCCCGCCCCCCGCGCTCACTTCCCGCCCCCACTCCCCGACCCCTCTCCCCGTGCCCTCTCCCCGTCCCCTCTCCCCCTCCCCTCTCCCCCTCCCCACTCCCCCTCCCCACTCCCCCTCCCCACTCCCCCTCCCCACTCCCCCTCCCCACTCACCGTCCCCACTCACCGTCCCCACTCACCGTGTCCTCTCCCCGTCCCGTCACCCCGTCCCCTCTCCCCGTCCCCTCTCCCCGTCCCCTCTCCCCGTCCCCTCTCCCCGTCCCCACTCACCGCCCCCACTCACCGCCCCCACTCACCCTCCCCACTCACCCTCCCCACTCACCCTCCCCACTCACCCTCCCCACCGCCCGTCCCCACCCCCCGTCCCCACGCCCCGTCCCCACGCCATGTCCCCACTCCCCACTCCCCGCCCGCACCCCCCGTCCCCACCCCCCGTCCCCACTCCCCACCCCCAATAACCGTCTCCACTCCCCGCCCCCACTAACCGTTCCCACTAACGGTCCCCTCTCCCCGTCCCCTCTCCCCGTCCCCTCTCCCCGTCCCCTCTCCCCGTCCCCTCTCACCGTCCCCTCTCACCGTCCCCTCTCACCGTCCCCTCTCACCGTCCCCTCTCCCCGTCCCCGCTCCCCGTCCCCGCTCCCCACTCCCCGCTCCCCGTCCCCTCTCCCCGTCCCCGCTGCCCGTCCCCGCTCCCCTTCCCCGCTCCCCGTCACCTCTCCCCGTTCCCACTCCCCGCCCCCACTCCCCGCCACCACTCCCCGCCCCCACTCCCCGCCCCCACTCCCCGCCCCCACTCCCCGCCCCCACTCCCCGTAGTCACTCCCCGTAGCCACTCCCCGTCCCCACTCTCCGTCCACACTCCCCAGTCCCCACTCCCCAGTCCCCACTCCCCAGTCCCCACTCCCCAGTCCCCAGTCCCCAGTCCCCACTCCCCAGTCCCCACTCCCCAGTCCCCACTCCCCAGTCCCCAGTCCCCACTCCCCGTCCCCACCCCCCATCCCCACTCCCCCCTTCTCACTCACCGTCCCCACTCCCCACTCACCACTAACCGTCCCCACTCCCCGTCCCCAATCCCCGACCCCACTCCCCGTAGCCACTCACCATCCCCACTCCCCGTCCCCACTCCCCGTCCCCACTCCCCGTCCCCACTCCCCGCCCCCACTCCTCGCTCCCACTCCCCGTCCCCACTCCCCGCTCCCACTCCCCGTTCCCACTCCCCGTTCCCACTCCCCGTCCCCACTCCCCGTCCCCACTCCCCGTCCCCACATACCGTCCCCACTCACCGTCCCCACTCTCCGTCCCCACTCTCCGTCCCCACTCTCCGTCCCCACTCTCCGTCCCCACTCCCCAGTCCCCACTCCCCAGTCCCCACTCCCCAGTCCCCACTCCCCATCCCCACTCCCCCCTCCTCACTCACCGTCCCCACTCCCCACTCACCACTCACCGTCCCCACCCCCCGCCCCCACTCCCCACTCCCCGCCCCCACTCCCCACTCCCCGCCCCCACCCCCCGCCCCCACTCCCCGCCCCCACCCCCCGCCCCCACTCCCCGCCCCCACTCCCCGCCCCCACTCCCCGCCCCCACTTCCCGCCCCCACTTCCCGCCCCCACTTCCCGCCCCCACTCCCCGCCCCCACTCCCCGCCCCCACTCCCCGCCCCCACTCCCCGCCCCCACTCCCCGCCCCCACTCCCCGCCCCCACTCCCCGCACCCACTCCCCGTCACCACACCCCGTCCCCACTCCCCGTCTCCACTCCCCGCCCGCACTCCCCGCCCGCACTCCCCGCCCGCACTCCCCGCCCGCACTCCCCGCCCGCACTCCCCGTCCCCACTCCCCGTCCCCACTCCCCGTAGCCACTCCCCGTAGCCACTCCCCGTCCCCACTCTCCGTCCCCACTCTCCGTCCCCACTCTCCGTCCACACTCTCCGTCCACACTCTCCGTCCACACTCTCCGTCCCCACGCCCCGTCCCCACGACCCGTCCCCACGCCCCGTCCCCATGCCCCGTCCCCACGCCCCGTCCCCACGCCCCGTCCCCACGCCCCTTCCCCACTCGCCGTCCCCACTCGCCGTCCCCACTCGCCGTCCCCACGCCCCGTCCCCACGCCCCGTCCCCACGCCCCGTCCCCACGCCCCGTCCCCACGCCCCGTCCCCACGCCCCGTCCCCACGCCCCGTCCCCACGCGCCGTTCCCCACTCGCCGTTCCCCACTCGCCCGTCCCCACTCCCCGTCCCCACTCCCCGTCCCCACTCCCCTCTCCCCACACCCCTCTCCCCACTCCCCACTCCCCTCTCCCCACTCCCCACTCCCCACTCCCCTCTCCGCGTCCCCACTCCCTGTCCCCACGCCCCGTCCCCACGCCCCGTCCCCACGCCCCGTCCCCACGCCCCGTCCCCACGCCGCGTCCCCACGCCGCGTCCCCACGCCGCGTCCCCACGCCCCGTCCCCACGCCCCGTCCCCACGCCCCGTCCCCACGCCCCGTCCCCACGCCCCGTCCCCACGCCCCGTCCCCACGCCCCGTCCGCAAGCCCCGTCCCCACGCCCCGTCCCCACGCCCCGTCCCCACGCCCCGTCCCCACGCCCCGTCCCCACGCGCCGTTCCCCACTCGCCGTTCCCCACTCGCCCGTCCCCACTCCCCGTCCCCACTCCCCGTCCCCACTCCCCTCTCCCCACTCCCCTCTCCCCACTCCCCACTCCCCACTCCCCTCTCCCCACTCCCCACTCCCCACTCCCCTCTCCGCGTCCCCACTCCCTGTCCCCACGCCCCGTCCCCACTCCCTGTCCCCACTCCCCATCCTCACTCCCCGTCCCCTCTTCGTCCCCACTCCCCGTCCCCTCTCACCGTCCCCTCTCCCCGTCCCCTCTCCCCGTCCCCTCTCCCCGTCCCCTCTCCCCGTCCCCTCTCCCCGTCCCCTCTCACCGTCCCCACTCCCCGTCCCCTCTCACCGTGCCCTCTCCCCGTCCCCGCTCCCCACTCCCCACTCCCCGTCCCCACTCCCCGTCCCCACTCCCCGTCCCCACTCCCCGTCCCCACTCCCCGTCCCCACTCCCCGTTCCCACTCAATATAGCCACTCCCCGTCCCCACTCCCCGTCCCCACTCCCCGTCCCCACTCCCCGTCCCCACTCCCCGTCCCCACTCCCCGCCCCCACTCCCCGCCCCCACTCCCCGTTCCCACTCCCCGTTCCCACTCCCCGCTCCCACTCCCCGCTCCCACTCCCCGTCCCCACTCCCCGTCCCCACTCACCGTCCCCACTCACCGTCCCCACTCACCGTCCCCACTCACCGTCCCCACTCTCCGTCCCCACTCTCCGTCCCCACTCTCCGTCCCCACTCTCCGTCCCCACTCCCCAGTCCCCACTCCCCAGTCCCCACTCCCCAGTCCCCACTCCCCAGTCCCCAGTCCCCACTCCCCACTCCCCAGTCCCCACTCCCCAGTCCCCACTCCCCACTCCCCACTCCCCACTCCCCACTCCCCACTCCCCACTCCCCACTCCCCAGTCCCCAGTCCCCACTCCCCAGTCCCCACCCCCCATCCCCACTCCCCAGTCCCCACCCCCCATCCCCACTCCCCCCTCCTCACTCCCCGTCCCCACTGGTCAGTTTCCAGGTGCTGTGTCAGTGAACATGTCCTGGATTAGGTGATGATCACCTGGTTAGTTTCCAGGTGCTGGGTCAGTGAACATGTCCTGGGTTAGGTGATGATCACCTGGTTAGTTTCCAGGTGCTGGGTCAGTGAACATGTCCTGGGTTAGGTGATGCTCACATGGTCAGTTTCCAGTTGCTGTGTCAGTGAACATGTCCTGGGTTAGGTGATGATCACCTGGTCAGTTTCCAGGTGCTGGGTCAGTGAACATGTCCTGGATTAGGTGATGATCACCTGGTCAGTTTCCAGGTACTGGGTCAGTGAACATGTCCTGGATTAGGCGATGATCACCTGGTCAGTTTCCAGGTACTTGGTCAGTGAACATGTCCTGGATTAGGTGATGCTCACCTTGTCAGTTTCCAGGTGCTGGGTCAGTGAACATGTCCTGGATTAGGCGATGAAAACCTGGTCAGTTTCCTGGTACTTGGTCAGTGAACATGTCCTGGGTTAGGTGATGATCACCTGGTCAGTTTCCTGTTACTGGGTCAGTGAACATGTCCTGGGTTAGGTGATGATCACCTGGTCAGTTTCCAGGTGCTAGGTCAGTGAACATGTCCTGGGTTAGGTGATGATCACCTGGTCAGTTTCCAGGTGCTGGGTCAGTGAACATGTCCTGGGTTAGGTGATGATCACCTGGTCAGTTTCCAGGTACTGGGTCAGTGAACATGTCCTGGGTTAGGTGATGATCACCTGGTCAGTTTCCAGGTGCTGGGTCAGTGAACATGTCCTGGGTTAGGTGATGATCACCTGGTCAGTTTCCAGGTACTGGGTCAGTGAACATGTCCTGGGTTAGGTGATGATCACCTGGTCAGTTTCCAGGTGCTGGGTCAGTGAACATGTCCTGGGTTAGGTGATGATCACCTGGTTAGTTTCCAGGTGCTAGGTCAGTGAACATGTCCTGGGTTAGGTGATGATCACCTGGTCAGTTTCCAGGTGCTGTGTCAGTGAACATGTCCTGGGTTAGGTGATGATCACCTGGTTAGTTTCCAGGTGCTAGGTCAGTGAACATGTCCTGGGTTAGGTGATGATCACCTGCTCAGTTTCCAGGTGCTGGGTCAGTGAACATGTCCTGGGTTAGGTGATGATCACCTGGTCAGTTTCCAGGTGCTGTGTCAGTGAACATGTCCTGGATTAGGTGATGCTCACCTGGTCAGTTTCCAGGTACTGGGTCAGTGAACATGTCCTGGGTTAGGTGATGTACACCTGGTTAGTTTCCAGGTGCTGGATCAGTGAACATGTCCTGGGTTAGGTGATGATCACCTGGTCAGTTTCCAGGTGCTGGGTCAGTGAACATGTCCTGGGTTAGGTGATGATCACCTGGTCATTTTCCAGGTGCTGGGTCAGTGAACATGTCCTGGGTTAGGTGATGATCACCTGGTTAGTTTCCAGGTGCTGGTTCAGTGAACATGTCCTGGGTTAGGTGATGTACACCTGGTCAGTTTCCAGGTGCTGGGTCAGTGAACATGTCCTGGGTTAGGTGATGATCACCTGGTCAGTTTCCAGGTGCTGGGTCAGTGAACATGTCCTGGGTTAGGTGATGATCACCTGGTCAGTTTCCAGGTGCTGGGTCAGTGAACATGTCCTGGGTTAGGTGATGATCACCTGGTTACTTTCCAGGTGCTGGTTCAGTGAACATGTCCTGGGTTAGGTGATGATCACCTGGTCAGTTTCCAGGTGCTGGGTCAGTGAACATGTCCTGGGTTAGGTGATGATCACCTGGTTAGTTTCCAGGTGCTGGGTCAGTGAACATGTCCTGGGTTAGGCGATGATCACCTGGTCAGTTTCCAGGTGCTGGGTCAGTGAACATGTCCTGGGTTAGGCGATGATCACCTGGTCAGTTTCCAGGTGCTGTGTCAGTGAACATGTCCTGGGTTAAGTGATGATCACCTGGTTAGTTTCCAGGTACTGTGTCAGTGAACATGTCCTGGGTTAGGTGATGATCACCTGGTCAGTTTCCAGGTGCTGGGTCAGTGAACATGTCCTGGATTAGGTGATGATCACCTGGTCAGTTTCCAGGTACTGGGTCAGTGAACATGTCCTGGGTTAGGTGATGATCACCTGGTCAGTTTCCAGGTACTGGGTCAGTGAACATGTCCTGGGTTAGGTGATGATCACCTGGTCAGTTTCCAGGTGCTGGGTCAGTGAACATGTCCTGGATTAGGTGATGATCACCTGGTCAGTTTCCAGGTACTGGGTCAGTGAACATGTCCTGGGTTAGGTGATGATCACCTGGTCAGTTTCCAGGTGCTGGGTCAGTGAACATGTCCTGGGTTAGGTGATGATGAACTGGTCAGTTTCCAGGTACTGGGTCAGTGAACATGTCCTGGGTTAGGTGATGATCACCTGGTTAGTTTCCAGGTGCTGGGTCAGTGAACATGTCCTGGGTTAGGTGATGATCACCTGGTTAGTTTCCAGGTGCTGGGTCAGTGAACATGTCCTGGGTTAGGTGATGATCACCTGGTCAGTTTCCAGGTGCTAGGTCAGTGAACATGTCCTGTGTTAGGTGATGATCACCTGGTCAGTTTCCAGGTACTGGGTCAGTGAACATGTCCTGGGTTAGGTGATGATCACCTGGTCAGTTTCCAGGTACTGGGTCAGTGAACATGTCCTGGGTTAGGTGATGATCACCTGGTTAGTTTCCAGGTACTGTGTCAGTGAACATGTCCTGGATTAGGTGATGATCACCTGGTCAGTTTCCAGGTGCTGTGTCAGAGAACATGTCCTGGGTTAGGTGATGATCACCTGGTCAGTTTCCAGGTACTGGGTCAGTGAACATGTCCTGGGTTAGGTGATGATCACCTGGTTAGTTTCCAGGTACTGGGTCAGTGAACATGTCCTGGGTTAGGTGATGATTACCTGGTCAGTTTCCAGGTGCTGGGTCAGTGAACATGTCCTGTGTTAGGTGATGATCACCTGGTTAGTTTCCAGGTACTGTGTCAGTGAACATGTCCTGGATTAGGTGATGATCACCTGGTCAGTTTCCAGGTGCTAGGTCAGTGAACATGTCCTGGGTTAGGTGATGATCACCTGGTCAGTTTCCAGGTGCTGCGTCAGTGAACATGTCCTGGGTTAGGCGATGATCACCTGGTCAGTTTCCAGGTGCTGTGTCAGTGAACATGTCCTGGGTTAGGTGATGATCACCTGGTCAGTTTCCAGGTGCTGTGTCAGTGAACATGTCCTGGGTTAGGTGATGATCACCTGGTCAGTTTCCAGGTACTGTGTCAGTGAACATGTCCTGGATTAGGTGATGATCACCTGGTCAGTTTCCAGGTGCTAGGTCAGTGAACATGTCCTGGGTTAGGTGATGATCACCTGGTCAGTTTCCAGGTACTGGGTCAGTGAACATGTCCTGGGTTAGGTGATGATCACCTGGTCAGTTTCCAGGTGCTGGATCAGTGAACATGTCCTGGGTTAGGTGATGATCACCTGGTCAGTTTCCAGGTACTGGGTCAGTGAACATGTCCTGGATTAGGCGATGATCACCTGGTCAGTTTCCAGGTACTGGGTCAGTGAACATGTCCTGGGTTAGGTGATGATCACCTGGTTAGTTTCCAGGTGCTGGGTCAGTGAACATGTCCTGGGTTAGGTGATGATCACCTGGTTAGTTTCCAGGTGCTGGGTCAGTGAACATGTCCTGGGTTAGGTGATGATCACCTGGTCAGTTTCCAGGTACTGGGTCAGTGAACATGTCCTGGATTAGGTGATGATCACCTGGTCAGTTTCCAGGTGCTGGGTCAGTGAACATGTCCCGGATTAGGTGATGATCACCTGGTCAGTTTCCAGGTGCTGGGTCAGTGAACATGTCCTGGGTTAGGTGATGATCACCTGGTTAGTTTCCAGGTGCTCGGTCAGTGAACATGTCCTGGGTTAGGTGATGATCACCTGGTTAGTTTCCAGGTGCTGTGTCAGTGAACATGTCCTGGATTAGGCGATGATCACCTGGTCAGTTTCCAGGTGCTGTGTCAGTGAACATGTCCTGGGTTATGTGATGCTCACCTGGTCAGTTTCCAGGTACTGGGTCAGTGAACATGTCCTGGGTTAGGTGATGATCATCTGGTCAGTTTCCAGGTGCTGGGTCAGTGAACATGTCCTGGGTTAGGTGATGATCACCTGGTCAGTTTCCAGGTACTGGGTCAGTGAACATGTCCTGGGTTAGGTGATGATCACCTGGTCAGTTTCCAGGTGCTGGGTCAGTGAACATGTCCTGGGTTAGGTGATGATCACCTGGTCAGTTTCCAGGTACTGGGTCAGTGAACATGTCCTGGGTTAGGTGATGATCACCTGGTCAGTTTCCAGGTGCTGGGTCAGTGAACATGTCCTGGGTTAGGTGATGATCACCTGGTTAGTTTCCAGGTACTGGGTCAGTGAACATGTCCTGGGTTAGTTGATGATCACCTGGTCAGTTTCCAGGTACTGTGTCAGTGAACATGTCCTGGGTTAGGTGATGATCATCTGGTCAGTTTCCAGGCACTGGGTCAGTGAACATGTCCTGGGTTAGGCGATGATCACCTGGTCAGTTTCCAGATGCTGGGTCAGTGAACATGTCCTGGGTTAGGTGATGATCATCTGGTCAGTTTCCAGATGCTGGGTCAGTGAACATGTCCTGGGTTAGGTGATGATCACCTGGTCAGTTTCCAGGTGCTAGGTCAGTGAACATGTCCTGGGTTAGGTGATGATCACCTGGTCAGCTTCCAGGTGCTAGGTCAGTGAACATGTCCTGGGTTAGGTGATGATCACCTGCTCAGTTTCCAGATGCTGGGTCAGTGAACATGTCCTGGGTTAGATGATGATCATCTGGTCAGTTTCCAGGTGCTAGGTCAGTGAACATGTCCTGGGTTAGGTGATGATCACCTGGTCAGTTTCCAGGTGCTAGGTCAGTGAACATGTCCTGGGTTAGGTGATGATCACCTGGTCAGTTTCCAGGTGCTGGGTCAGTGAACATGTCCTGGATTAGGTGATGATCACCTGGTCAGTTTCCAGGTGCTGTGTCAGTGAACATGTCCTGGGTTAGGTGATGATCATCTGGTCAGTTTCCAGGTGCTGGGTCAGTGAACATGTCCTGGGTTAGGTGATGATCATCTGGTCAGTTTCCAGGTGCTAGGTCAGTGAACATGTCCTGGGTTAGGTGATGATCACCTGGTCAGTTTCCAGGTACTGGGTCAGTGAACATGTCCTGGGTTAGGTGATGATCACCTGGTCAGTTTCCAGGTGCTGGGTCAGTGAACATGTCCTGGGTTAGGTGATGATCACCTGGTCTGTTTCCAGGTACTGGGTCAGTGAACATGTCCTGGGTTAGGTGATGATCACCTGGTCAGTTTCCAGGTGCTGGGTCAGTGAACATGTCCTGGGTTAGGTGATGATCACCTGGTCAGTTTCCAGGTGCTAGGTCAGTGAACATGTCCTGGATTAGGCGATGATCACCTGGTCAGTTTCCAGGTGCTGGGTCAGTGAACATGTCCTGGGTTAGGTGATGATCACCTGGTTAGTTTCCAGGCACTGGGTCAGTGAACATGTACTGGGTTAGGTGATGCTCACATGGTGAGTTTCCAGGTGCTGGGTCAGTGAACATGTCCTGGGTTAGGTGATGATGAACTGGTTAGTTTCCAGGTGCTGTGTCAGTGAACATGTCCTGGGTTAGGTGATGATCACCTGGTCAGTTTCCAGGTGCTGTGTCAGTGAACATGTCCTGTGATAGGCGATGATCACCTGGTCAGTTTCCAGGTGCTGGGTCAGTGAACATGTCCTGGATTAGGTGATGATCACCTGGTCTGTTTCCAGGTACTGGGTCAGTGAACATGTCCTGGATTAGGTGATGATCACCTGGTTAGTTTCCAGGCACTGGGTCAGTGAACATGTCCTGGATTAGGTGATGATCACCTGGTCAGTTTCCAGGTGCTGGGTCAGTGAACATGTCCTGGGTTAGGTGATGATCACCTGGTCAGTTTCCAGGTGCTGGGTCAGTGAACATGTCCTGGATTAGGCGATGATCACCTGGTCAGTTTCCAGGTGCTGTGTCAGTGAACATGTCCTGGGTTAGGTGATGCCCACCTGGTCAGTTTCCAGGTGCTGGGTCAGTGAACATGTCCTGGGTTAGGTGATGTTCACCTGGTCAGTTTCCAGGTGCTGTGTCAGTGAACATGTCCTGGATTAGGCGATGATCACCTGGTCAGTTTCCAGGTGCTGTGTCAGTGAACATGTCCTGGATTAGGCGATGATCACCTGGTCAGTTTCCAGGTGCTGTGTCAGTGAACATGTCCTGGGTTAGGTGATGCCCACCTGGTCAGTTTCCAGGTGCTGGGTCAGTGAACATGTCCTGGGTTAGGTGATGTTCACCTGGTCAGTTTCCAGGTGCTGTGTCAGTGAACATGTCCTGGGTTAGGTGATGCCCACCTGGTCAGTTTCCAGGTGCTGGGTCAGTGAACATGTCCTGGGTTAGGTGATGTTCACCTGGTCAGTTTCCAGGTGCTGGGTCAGTGAACATGTCCTGGGTTAGGTGATGAACGCCTGGTCAGTTTCCAGGTGCTGGGTCAGTGAACATGTCCTGGGTTAGGTGATGATCACCTGGTCAGTTTCCAGGTGCTCAGTCAGTGAACATGTCCTGGGTTAGGTGATGATCACCTGGTCAGTTTCCAGGTACTGGGTCAGTGAACATGTCCTGGGTTAGGTGATGATCACCTGGTCAGTTTCCAGGTGCTGGGTCAGTGAACATGTCCTGGGTTAGCTGATGATCACATGGTTAGTTTCCAGGCACTGGGTCAGTGAACATGTCCTGGATTAGGTGATGATCACCTGGTCAGTTTCCAGGTGCTGGATCAGTGAACATGTCCTGGGTTAGGTGATGATCACCTGGTCAGTTTCCAGGTGCTGTGTCAGTGAACATGTCCTGGGTTAGGTGATGATCACCTGGTCAGTTTCCAGGTGCTGGGTCAGTGAACATGTCCTGGGTTAGGTGATGATCACCTGGTCAGTTTCCAGGTGCTGGGTCAGTGAACATGTCCTGGATTAGGCGATGATCACCTGGTCAGTTTCCAGGTACTGGGTCAGTGAACATGTCCTGGGTTAGGTGATGATCACCTGGTCAGTTTCCAGGTGCTAGGTCAGTGAACATGTCCTGGATTAGGCGATGATCACCTGGTCAGTTTCCAGGTGCTGGGTCAGTGAACATGTCCTGGGTTAGGTGATGATCACCTGGTTAGTTTCCAGGCACTGGGTCAGTGAACATGTCCTGGGTTAGGTGATGCTCACCTGGTGAGTTTCCAGGTGCTGGGTCAGTGAACATGTCCTGGGTTAGGTGATGATGAACTGGTTAGTTTCCAGGTGCTGTGTCAGTGAACATGTCCTGTGATAGGTGATGATCACCTGGTCAGTTTCCAGGCACTGGGTCAGTGAACATGTCCTGGGTTAGGTGATGATCACCTGGTTAGTTTCCAGGCACTGGGTCAGTGAACATGTCCTGGATTAGGTGATGATCACCTGGTTAGTTTCCAGGCACTGGGTCAGTGAACATGTCCTGGATTAGGTGATGATCACCTGGTCAGTTTCCAGGTGCTGGGTCAGTGAACATGTCCTGGGTTAGGTGATGCCCACCTGGTCAGTTTCCAGGTGCTGGGTCAGTGAACATGTCCTGGATTAGGCGATGATCACCTGGTCAGTTTCCAGGTGCTGTGTCAGTGAACATGTCCTGGGTTAGGTGATGCCCACCTGGTCAGTTTCCAGGTGCTGGGTCAGTGAACATGTCCTGGGTTAGGTGATGTTCACCTGGTCAGTTTCCAGGTGCTGTGTCAGTGAACATGTCCTGGATTAGGCGATGATCACCTGGTCAGTTTCCAGGTGCTGTGTCAGTGAACATGTCCTGGATTAGGCGATGATCACCTGGTCAGTTTCCAGGTGCTGTGTCAGTGAACATGTCCTGGGTTAGGTGATGCCCACCTGGTCAGTTTCCAGGTGCTGGGTCAGTGAACATGTCCTGGGTTAGGTGATGTTCACCTGGTCAGTTTCCAGGTGCTGTGTCAGTGAACATGTCCTGGGTTAGGTGATGATCACCTGGTTAGTTTCCAGGTACTGGGTCAGTGAACATGTCCTGGGTTAGTTGATGATCACCTGGTCAGTTTCCAGGTACTGTGTCAGTGAACATGTCCTGGGTTAGGTGATGATCATCTGGTCAGTTTCCAGGCACTGGGTCAGTGAACATGTCCTGGGTTAGGCGATGATCACCTGGTCAGTTTCCAGATGCTGGGTCAGTGAACATGTCCTGGGTTAGGTGATGATCATCTGGTCAGTTTCCAGATGCTGGGTCAGTGAACATGTCCTGGGTTAGGTGATGATCACCTGGTCAGTTTCCAGGTGCTAGGTCAGTGAACATGTCCTGGGTTAGGTGATGATCACCTGGTCAGCTTCCAGGTGCTAGGTCAGTGAACATGTCCTGGGTTAGGTGATGATCACCTGCTCAGTTTCCAGATGCTGGGTCAGTGAACATGTCCTGGGTTAGATGATGATCATCTGGTCAGTTTCCAGGTGCTAGGTCAGTGAACATGTCCTGGGTTAGGTGATGATCACCTGGTCAGTTTCCAGGTGCTATGTCAGTGAACATGTCCTGGGTTAGGTGATGATCACCTGGTCAGTTTCCAGGTGCTGGGTCAGTGAACATGTCCTGGATTAGGTGATGATCACCTGGTCAGTTTCCAGGTGCTGTGTCAGTGAACATGTCCTGGGTTAGGTGATGATCATCTGGTCAGTTTCCAGGTGCTGGGTCAGTGAACATGTCCTGGGTTAGGTGATGATCATCTGGTCAGTTTCCAGGTGCTAGGTCAGTGAACATGTCCTGGGTTAGGTGATGATCACCTGGTCAGTTTCCAGGTACTGGGTCAGTGAACATGTCCTGGGTTAGGTGATGATCACCTGGTCAGTTTCCAGGTGCTGGGTCAGTGAACATGTCCTGGGTTAGGTGATGATCACCTGGTCTGTTTCCAGGTACTGGGTCAGTGAACATGTCCTGGGTTAGGTGATGATCACCTGGTCAGTTTCCAGGTGCTGGGTCAGTGAACATGTCCTGGGTTAGGCGATGATCACCTGGTCAGTTTCCAGGTGCTAGGTCAGTGAACATGTCCTGGATTAGGCGATGATCACCTGGTCAGTTTCCAGGTGCTGGGTCAGTGAACATGTCCTGGGTTAGGTGATGATCACCTGGTTAGTTTCCAGGCACTGGGTCAGTGAACATGTACTGGGTTAGGTGATGCTCACCTGGTGAGTTTCCAGGTGCTGGGTCAGTGAACATGTCCTGGGTTAGGTGATGATGAACTGGTTAGTTTCCAGGTGCTGTGTCAGTGAACATGTCCTGTGATAGGTGATGATCACCTGGTCAGTTTCCAGGCACTGGGTCAGTGAACATGTCCTGGATTAGGTGATGATCACCTGGTCTGTTTCCAGGTGCTGGGTCAGTGAACATGTCCTGGGTAAGGTGATGATCACCTGGTCAGTTTCCAGGTGCTGTTTCAGTGAACATGTCCTGGGTTAGGTGATGATCACCTGGTTAGTTTCCAGGCACTGGGTCAGTGAACATGTCCTGGATTAGGTGATGATCACCTGGTTAGTTTCCAGGCACTGGGTCAGTGAACATGTCCTGGATTAGGTGATGATCACCTGGTCAGTTTCCAGGTGCTGGGTCAGTGAACATGTCCTGGGTTAGGTGATGATCACCTGGTCAGTTTCCAGGTGCTGGGTCAGTGAACATGTCCTGGATTAGGCGATGATCACCTGGTCAGTTTCCAGGTGCTGTGTCAGTGAACATGTCCTGGGTTAGGTGATGCCCACCTGGTCAGTTTCCAGGTGCTGGGTCAGTGAACATGTCCTGGGTTAGGTGATGTTCACCTGGTCAGTTTCCAGGTGCTGTGTCAGTGAACATGTCCTGGATTAGGCGATGATCACCTGGTCAGTTTCCAGGTGCTGTGTCAGTGAACATGTCCTGGATTAGGCGATGATCACCTGGTCAGTTTCCAGGTGCTGTGTCAGTGAACATGTCCTGGGTTAGGTGATGCCCACCTGGTCAGTTTCCAGGTGCTGGGTCAGTGAACATGTCCTGGGTTAGGTGATGTTCACCTGGTCAGTTTCCAGGTGCTGTGTCAGTGAACATGTCCTGGGTTAGGTGATGCCCACCTGGTCAGTTTCCAGGTGCTGGGTCAGTGAACATGTCCTGGGTTAGGTGATGTTCACCTGGTCAGTTTCCAGGTGCTGGGTCAGTGAACATGTCCTGGGTTAGGTGATGAACGCCTGGTCAGTTTCCAGGTGCTGGGTCAGTGAACATGTCCTGGGTTAGGTGATGATCACCTGGTCAGTTTCCAGGTGCTCAGTCAGTGAACATGTCCTGGGTTAGGTGATGATCACCTGGTCAGTTTCCAGGTACTGGGTCAGTGAACATGTCCTGGGTTAGGTGATGATCACCTGGTCAGTTTCCAGGTGCTGGGTCAGTGAACATGTCCTGGGTTAGCTGATGATCACATGGTTAGTTTCCAGGCACTGGGTCAGTGAACATGTCCTGGATTAGGTGATGATCACCTGGTCAGTTTCCAGGTGCTGGATCAGTGAACATGTCCTGGGTTAGGTGATGATCACCTGGTCAGTTTCCAGGTGCTGTGTCAGTGAACATGTCCTGGGTTAGGTGATGATCACCTGGTCAGTTTCCAGGTGCTGGGTCAGTGAACATGTCCTGGGTTAGGTGATGATCACCTGGTCAGTTTCCAGGTGCTGGGTCAGTGAACATGTCCTGGATTAGGCGATGATCACCTGGTCAGTTTCCAGGTACTGGGTCAGTGAACATGTCCTGGGTTAGGTGATGATCACCTGGTCAGTTTCCAGGTGCTAGGTCAGTGAACATGTCCTGGATTAGGCGATGATCACCTGGTCAGTTTCCAGGTGCTGGGTCAGTGAACATGTCCTGGGTTAGGTGATGATCACCTGGTTAGTTTCCAGGCACTGGGTCAGTGAACATGTCCTGGGTTAGGTGATGCTCACCTGGTGAGTTTCCAGGTGCTGGGTCAGTGAACATGTCCTGGGTTAGGTGATGATGAACTGGTTAGTTTCCAGGTGCTGTGTCAGTGAACATGTCCTGTGATAGGTGATGATCACCTGGTCAGTTTCCAGGCACTGGGTCAGTGAACATGTCCTGGGTTAGGTGATGATCACCTGGTTAGTTTCCAGGCACTGGGTCAGTGAACATGTCCTGGATTAGGTGATGATCACCTGGTTAGTTTCCAGGCACTGGGTCAGTGAACATGTCCTGGATTAGGTGATGATCACCTGGTCAGTTTCCAGGTGCTGGGTCAGTGAACATGTCCTGGGTTAGGTGATGCCCACCTGGTCAGTTTCCAGGTGCTGGGTCAGTGAACATGTCCTGGATTAGGCGATGATCACCTGGTCAGTTTCCAGGTGCTGTGTCAGTGAACATGTCCTGGGTTAGGTGATGCCCACCTGGTCAGTTTCCAGGTGCTGGGTCAGTGAACATGTCCTGGGTTAGGTGATGTTCACCTGGTCAGTTTCCAGGTGCTGTGTCAGTGAACATGTCCTGGATTAGGCGATGATCACCTGGTCAGTTTCCAGGTGCTGTGTCAGTGAACATGTCCTGGATTAGGCGATGATCACCTGGTCAGTTTCCAGGTGCTGTGTCAGTGAACATGTCCTGGGTTAGGTGATGCCCACCTGGTCAGTTTCCAGGTGCTGGGTCAGTGAACATGTCCTGGGTTAGGTGATGTTCACCTGGTCAGTTTCCAGGTGCTGTGTCAGTGAACATGTCCTGGGTTAGGTGATGCCCACCTGGTCAGTTTCCAGGTGCTGGGTCAGTGAACATGTCCTGGGTTAGGTGATGTTCACCTGGTCAGTTTCCAGGTGCTGGGTCAGTGAACATGTCCTGGGTTAGGTGATGAACACCTGGTCAGTTTCCAGGTGCTGGGTCAGTGAACAAGTCCTGGGTTAGGTGATGATCACCTGGTCAGTTTCCAGGTGCTCAGTCAGTGAACATGTCCTGGGTTAGGTGATGATCACCTGGTCAGTTTCCAGGTACTGGGTCAGTGAACATGTCCTGGGTTAGGTGATGATCACCTGGTCAGTTTCCAGGTGCTGGGTCAGTGAACATGTCCTGGGTTAGCTGATGATCACATGGTTAGTTTCCAGGCACTGGGTCAGTGAACATGTCCTGGATTAGGTGATGATCACCTGGTCAGTTTCCAGGTGCTGGATCAGTGAACATGTCCTGGGTTAGGTGATGATCACCTGGTCAGTTTCCAGGTGCTGGGTCAGTGAACATGTCCTGGGTTAGGTGATGATCACCTGGTCAGTTTCCAGGTGCTGGGTCAGTGAACATGTCCTGGATTAGGCGATGATCACCTGGTCAGTTTCCAGGTACTGGGTCAGTGAACATGTCCTGGGTTAGGTGATGATCACCTGGTCAGTTTCCAGGTGCTGGGTCAGTGAACATGTCCTGGGTTAGGTGATGATCACCTGGTTAGTTTCCAGGTGCTGGGTCAGTGAACATGTCCTGGGTTAGGTGATGATCACCTGGTCAGTTTCCAGGTGCTGGGTCAGTGAACATGTCCTGGGTTAGGTGATGATGAACTGGTCAGTTTCCAGGTGCTGGGTCAGTGAACATGTCCTGGGTTAGGTGATGATCACCTGGTCAGTTTCCAGGTACTGGGTCAGTGAACATGTCCTGGATTAGGTGATGATCACCTGGTCAGTTTCCTGGTGCTGGGTCAGTGAACATGTCCTGGATTTGGCGATGATCACCTGGTTAGTTTCCAGGTGCTGGGTCAGTGAACATGTCCTGGGTTAGGTGATGATCACCTGGTCAGTTTCCAGGTGCTGTGTCAGTGAACATGTCCTGGGTTAGGTGATGTTCACCTGGTCAGTTTCCAGGTACTGGGTCAGTGAACATGTCCTGGGTTAGGTGATGATCACCTGGTCAGTTTCCAGGTGCTGGGTCAGGGAACATGTCCTGGGTTAGGTGATGATCACCTGGTCAGTTTCCAGGTGCTGTGTCAGTGAACATGTCCTGGGTTAGGTGATGATCACCTGGTTAGTTTCCAGGTGCTAGGTCAGTGAACATGTCCTGAATTAGGTGATGATTACCTGGTCAGTTTCCAGGTGCTGTGTCAGTGAACATGTCCTGGGTTAGGTGATGATCACCTGGTCAGTTTCCAGGTGCTGGGTCAGTGAACATGTCCTGGGTTAGGTGATGATCACCTGGTTAGTTTCCAGGTGCTGGGTCAGTGAACATGTCCTGGGTTAGGTGATGATCACCTGGTCAGTTTCCAGGTGCTGGGTCAGTGAACATGTCCTGGGTTAGGTGATGTACACCTGGTCAGTTTCCAGGTACTGGGTCAGTGAACATGTACTGGATTAGGTGATGATCACCTGGTCAGTTTCCAGGTGCTGGGTCAGTGAACATGTCCTGGGTTAGGTGATGATCACCTGGTCAGTTTCCAGGTGCTGTGTCAGTGAACATGTCCTGGGTTAGGTGATGATCACCTGGTCAGTTTCCAGGTGCTGTGTCAGTGAACATGTCCTGTGTTAGGTGATGATCACCTGGTTAGTTTCCAGGTGCTGGTCAGTGAACATGTCCTGGGTTAGGTGATGATCACCTGGTCAGTTTCCAGGTGCTGGGTCAGTGAACATGTCCTGGGTTAGGTGATGATCACCTGGTCAGTTTCCAGGTACTGGGTCAGTGAACATGTCCTGGATTAGGTGATGATCACCTGGTTAGTTTCCAGGTACTGGGTCAGTGAACATGTCCTGGGTTAGGTGATGATCACCTGGTTAGTTTCCAGGTGCTGTGTCAGTGAACATGTCCTGGGTTAGGTGATGATCACCTGGTTAGTTTCCAGGTGCTGGTTCAGTGAACATGTCCTGGATTAGGTGATGATCACCTGGTCAGTTTCCAGGTACTGGGTCAGTGAACATGTACTGGATTAGGTGATGATCACCTGGTCAGTTTCCAGGTGCTGGGTCAGTGAACATGTCCTGGGTTAGGTGATGATCACCTGGTCAGTTTCCAGGTGCTGGGTCAGTGAACATGTCCTGGGTTAGGTGATGATCACCTGGTTAGTTTCCAGGTGCTGGGTCAGTGAACATGTCCTGGGTTAGGTGATGATCACCTTGTCAGTTTCCAGGTGCTGTGTCAGTGAACATGTCCTGGGTTAGGTGATGATTACCTGGTCAGTTTCCAGGTGCTGGGTCAGTGAACATGTCCTGGATTTGGCGATGATCACCTGGTGAGTTTCCAGGTGCTGTGTCAGTGAGCATGTCCTGGGTTAGGTGATGATCACCTGGTCAGTTTCCAGGTGCTGTGTCAGTGAACATGTCCTGGGTTAGGCGATGATCACCTGGTCAGTTTCCAGGTACTGTGTCAGTGAACATGTCCTGGGTTAGGTGATGATCACCTGGTCAGTTTCCAGGTACTGTGTCAGTGAACATGTCCTGGATTAGGTGATGATCACCTGGTTAGTTTCCAGGTGCTAGGTCAGTGAACATGTCCTGGATTAGGTGATGATCACCTGGTTAGTTTCCAGGTGCTGTGTCAGTGAACATGTCCTGGGTTAGGTGATGATCACCTGGTTAGTTTCCAGGTGCTAGGTCAGTGAACATGTCCTGGATTAGGTGATGATCACCTGGTTAGTTTCCAGGTGCTGTGTCAGTGAACATGTCCTGGGTTAGGTGATGATCACCTGGTCAGTTTCCAGGTGCTGTGTCAGTGAACATGTCCTGGGTTAGGTGATGCTCACCTGGTCAGTTTCCAGGTGCTGGGTCAGTGAACATGTCCTGGATTAGGTGATGATCACCTGGTCAGTTTCCAGGTGCTGGGTCAGTGAACATGTCCCGGATTAGGTGATGATCACCTGGTCAGTTTCCAGGTGCTGGGTCAGTGAACATGTCCTGGGTTAGGTGATGATCACCTGGTTAGTTTCCAGGTGCTCGGTCAGTGAACATGTCCTGGGTTAGGTGATGCCCACCTGGTTAGTTTCCAGGTGCTGTGTCAGTGAACATGTCCTGGGTTAGGCGATGATCACCTGGTCAGTTTCCAGGTATTGGGTCAGTGAACATGTCCTGGGTTAGGTGATGCTCACCTGGTCAGTTTCCAGGTGCTGGGTCAGTGAACATGTCCTGGATTAGGTGATGATCACCTGGTCAGTTTCCAGGTGCTGGGTCAGTGAACATGTCCCGGATTAGGTGATGATCACCTGGTCAGTTTCCAGGTGCTGGGTCAGTGAACATGTCCTGGGTTAGGTGATGATCACCTGGTTAGTTTCCAGGTGCTCGGTCAGTGAACATGTCCTGGGTTAGGTGATGCTCACCTGGTCAGTTTCCAGGTGCTGGGTCAGTGAACATGTCCTTGGTTAGGTGATGCTCACCTGGTCAGTTTCCAGGTGCTGGGTCAGTGAACATGTCCTGGATTAGGTGATGATCACCTGGTCAGTTTCCAGGTGCTGGGTCAGTGAACATGTCCCGGATTAGGTGATGATCACCTGGTCAGTTTCCAGGTGCTGGGTCAGTGAACATGTCCTGGGTTAGGTGATGATCACCTGGTTAGTTTCCAGGTGCTCGGTCAGTGAACATGTCCTGGGTTAGGTGATGCCCACCTGGTTAGTTTCCAGGTGCTGTGTCAGTGAACATGTCCTGGGTTAGGCGATGATCACCTGGTCAGTTTCCAGGTATTGGGTCAGTGAACATGTCCTGGGTTAGGTGATGATCACCTGGTTAGTTTCCAGGTGCTGGGTCAGTGAACATGTCCTGGATTAGGTGATGATCACCTGGTCAGTTTCCAGGTGCTGTGTCAGTGAACATCTCCTGGGTTAGGTGATGATCACCTGGTCAGTTTCCAGGTGCTGTGTCAGTGAACATGTCCTGGATTAGGTGATGATCACCTGGTCAGTTTCCAGGTGCTGTGTCAGTGAACATGTCCTGGGTTAGGTGATGATTACCTGGTCAGTTTCCAGGTGCTGGGTCAGTGAACATGTCCTGGATTTGGCGATGATCACCTGGTCAGTTTCCAGGTGCTGGGTCAGTGAACATGTCCTGGGTTAGGTGATGATCACCTGGTGAGTTTCCAGGTGCTGTGTCAGTGAGCATGTCCTGGGTTAGGTGATGATCAACTGGTCAGTTTCCAGGTGCTGTGTCAGTGAACATGTCCTGGGTTAGGCGATGATCACCTGGTCAGTTTCCAGGTACTGTGTCACTGAACATGTCCTGGGTTAGGTGATGATCACCTGGTCAGTTTCCAGGTGCTGTGTCAGTGAACATGTCCTGGGTTAGGTGATGATCACCTGGTGAGTTTCCAGGTGCTGTGTCAGTGAGCATGTCCTGGGTTAGGTGATGATCACCTGGTCAGTTTCCAGGTGCTGTGTCAGTGAACATGTCCTGGGTTAGGCGATGATCACCTGGTCAGTTTCCAGGTACTGTGTCACTGAACATGTCCTGGGTTAGGTGATGATCACCTGGTCAGTTTCCAGGTACTGGGTCAGTGAACATGTCCTGGATTAGGTGATGATCACCTGGTCAGTTTCCAGGTGCTGGGTCAGTGAACATGTCCCGGATTAGGTGATGATCACCTGGTCAGTTTCCAGGTGCTGGGTCAGTGAACATGTCCTGGGTGAGGTGAAAATCACCTGGTTAGTTTCCAGGTGCTCGGTCAGTGAACATGTCCTGGGTTAGGTGATGCCCACCTGGTTAGTTTCCAGGTGCTGTGTCAGTGAACATGTCCTGGGTTATGTGATGCTCACCTGGTCAGTTTCCAGGTGCTGGGTCAGTGAACATGTCCTGGATTAGGTGATGCTCACCTGGTCAGTTTCCAGGTACTGGGTCAGTGAACATGTCCTGGGTTAGGTGATGATCACCTGGTCAGTTTCCAGGTGCTGGGTCAGTGAACATGTCCTGGGTTAGGTGATGATCACCTGGTTAGTTTCCAGGTGCTGTGTCAGTGAACATGTCCTGGGTTAGGTGATGATCACCTGGTCAGTTTCCAGGTACTGGGTCAGTGAACATGTCCTGGGTTAGGTGATGATCACCTGGTCAGTTTCCAGGTGCTGGGTCAGTGAACATGTCCTGGGTTAGGTGATGCTCACCTGGTCAGTTTCCAGGTGCTGGGTCAGTGAACATGTCCTGGGTTAGGTGATGCTCACCTGGTCAGTTTCCAGGTGCTGGGTCAGTGAACATGTCCTGGATTAGGTGATGCTCACCTGGTCAGTTTCCAGGTACTGGGTCAGTGAACATGTCCCGGATTAGGTGATGCTCACCTGGTCAGTTTCCAGGTACTGGGTCAGTGAACATGTGCTGGGTTAGGTGATGATCACCTGGTCAGTTTCCAGGTGCTGTGTCAGTGAACATGTCCCGGATTAGGCGATGATCACCTGGTCAGTTTCCAGGTACTGGGTCAGTGAACATGTCCTGGGTTAGGCGATGATCACCTGGTTAGTTTCCAGGCACTGGGACAGTGAACATGTCCTGGATTAGGCGATGATCACCTGGTCACTTACCAGGTGCTGTGTCAGTGAACATGTCCTGAATTAGGTGATGATCACCTGGTCAGTTTCCAGGTGTTGGGTCAGTGAACATGTCCTGGGTTAGGTGATGATCACCTGGTTAGTTTCCAGGTGCTGGGTCAGTGAACATGTCCTGGGTTAGGTGATGATCACCTGGTCAGTTTCCAGGTGCTGGGTCAGTGAACATGTCCTGGGTTAGGTGATGATCACCTGGTCAGTTTCCAGGTGCTGGTTCAGTGAACATGTCCTGGGTTAGGTGATGATCACCTGGTTAGTTTCCAGGTGCTGGTTCAGTGAACATGTCCTGGGTTAGGTGATGATCACCTGGTTAGTTTCCAGGTGCTGGGTCAGTGAACATGTCCTGGATTAGGTGATGATCACCTGGTTAGTTTCCAGGTACTGGGTCAGTGAACATGTCCTGGGTTAGGTGATGATCACCTGGTTAGTTTCCAGGTGCTGGGTCAGTGAACATGTCCTGGATTAGGCGATGATCACCTGGTCAGTTTCCAGGTACTGGGTCAGTGAACATGTCCTGGATTAGGTGATGATCACCTGGTCAGTTTCCAGGTGCTGGGTCAGTGAACATGTCCTGGGTTAGGCGATGTACACCTGGTCAGTTTCCAGGTGCTGGTTCAGTGAACATGTCCTGGATTAGGCGATGATCACCTGGTCAGTTTCCAGGTACTGGGTCAGTGAACATGTCCTGGATTAGGCGATGATCACCTGGTCAGTTTCCAGGTGCTGGGTCAGTGAACATGTCCTGGGTTAGGCGATGTACACCTGGTCAGTTTCCAGGTGCTGGTTCAGTGAACATGTCCTGGGTTAGGTGATGATCACCTGGTTAGTTTCCAGGTGCTGGGTCAGTGAACATATCCTGGGTTAGGTGATGATCACCTGGTCAGTTTCCAGGTGCTGGTTCAGTGAACATGTACTGGATTAGGTGATGATCACCTGGTCAGTTTCCAGGTGCTGGGTCAGTGAACATGTCCTGGGTTGGGTGATGATCACCTGGTCAGTTTCCATGTACTGGGTCAGTGAACATGTCCTGGATTAGGTTATGATCACCTGGTTAGTTTCCAGGTGCTGGGTCAGTGAACATGTCCTGTGTTAGGTGATGATCACCTGGTCAGTTTCCAGGTGCTGTGTCAGTGAACATGTCCTGGATTAGGCGATGATCACCTGGTTAGTTTCCAGGTGCTGGGTCAGTGAACATGTCCTGGATTAGGTGATGATCACCTGGTTAGTTTCCAGGTGCTGGGTCAGTGAACATGTGCTGGGTTAGGTGATGATCACCTGGTCAGTTTCCAGGTGCTGTGTCAGTGAACATGTCCTGGGTTAGGTGATGATCACCTGGTCAGTTTCCAGGTGCTGTGTCAGTGAACATGTCCTGGGTTAGGTGATGATCACCTGGTCAGTTTCCAGGTGCTGGGTCAGTGAACATGGCCTGGGTTAGGTGATGATCACCTGGTCAGTTTCCAGGTGCTGGGTCAGTGAACATGTCCTGGATTAGGCGATGATCACCTGGTCAGTTTCCAGGTGCTGGGTCAGTGAACATGTCCTGGGTTAGGTGATGATCACCTGGTCAGTTTCCAGGTGCTCGGTCAGTGAGCATGTCCTGGGTTAGGTGATGATCACCTGGTTAGTTTCCAGGTGCTGTGTCAGTGAACATGTCCTGGGTTAGGTGATGCTCACCTGGTCAGTTTCCAGGTGCTGGGTCAGTGAACATGTCCTGGGTTAGGTGATGATCACCTGGTCAGTTTCCAGGTACTGTGTCAGTGAACATGTCCTGGATTAGGCGATGATCACCTGGTTAGTTTCCAGGTGCTGGGTCAGTGAACATGTCCCGGATTAGGTGATGATCACCTGGTCAGTTTCCAGGTACTGGGTCAGTGAACATGTCCTGGATTAGGTGATGATCACCTGGTCAGTTTCCAGGTGCTGTGTCAGTGAACATGTCCTGGATTAGGCGATGATCACCTGGTTAGTTTCCAGGTGCTGGGTCAGTGAACATGTCCCGGATTAGGTGATGATCACCTGGTCAGTTTCCAGGTACTGGGTCAGTGAACATGTCCTGGGTTAGGCGATGATCACCTGGTCAGTTTCCAGGTGCTGTGTCAGTGAACATGTCCTGGATTAGGTGATGATCACCTGGTCAGTTTCCAGGTACTGGGTCAGTGAACATGTCCTGGATTAGGTGATGATCACCTGGTCAGTTTCCAGGTACTGGGTCAGTGAACATGTCCTGGATTAGGCGATGATCACCTGGTTAGTTTCCAGGTACTGGGTCAGTGAACATGTCCTGGGTTAGGTGATGTACACCTGGTTAGTTTCCAGGTGCTGGGTCAGTGAACATGTCCTGTGTTAGGTGATGATCACCTGGTTAGTTTCCAGGTGCTGGGTCAGTGAACATGTCCTGGGTTAGGTGATGATCACCTGGTCAGTTTCCAGGTGCTGGGTCAGTGAACATGTCCTGGATTAGGTGATGATCACCTGGTCAGTTTCCAGGTGCTGGGTCAGTGAACATGTGCTGGGTTAGGTGATGTACACCTGGTCAGTTTCCAGGTGCTGGGTCAGTGAACATGTCCTGTGTTAGGTGATGATCACCTGGTTAGTTTCCAGGTGCTGTGTCAGTGAACATGTCCTGGATTAGGTGATGATCACCTGGTCAGTTTCCAGGTGCTGGTTCAGTGAACATGTCCTGTGTTATGTGATGATCACCTGGTCAGTTTCCAGGTGCTGGGTCAGTGAACATGTCCTGGATTAGGTGATGCTCACCTGGTCAGTTTCCAGGTGCTGGGTCAGTGAACATGTCCTGGATTAGGTGATGCTCACCTGGTCAGTTTCCAGGTACTGGGTCAGTGAACATGTCCCGGATTAGGTGATGCTCACCTGGTCAGTTTCCAGGTACTGGGTCAGTGAACATGTGCTGGGTTAGGTGATGATCACCTGGTCAGTTTCCAGGTGCTGTGTCAGTGAACATTTCCTGGATTAGGCGATGATCACCTGGTCAGTTTCCAGGTACTGGGTCAGTGAACATGTCCTGGGTTAGGTGATGATCACCTGGTCAGTTTCCAGGTGCTGTGTCAGTGAACATGTCCTGGATTAGGCGATGATCACCTGGTTAGTTTCCAGGTGCTGGGTCAGTGAACATGTCCTGGATTAGGTGATGATCACCTGGTTAGTTTCCAGGTGCGAGGTCAGTGAACATGTCCTGGGTTAGGTGATGTACACCTGGTTAGTTTCCAGGTGCTGGGTCAGTGAACATGTCCTGGGTTAGGTGATGTACACCTGGTTAGTTTCCAGGTGCTGGGTCAGTGAACATGTCCTGGGTTAGGTGATGATCACCTGGTCAGTTTCCAGGTGCTGTGTCAGTGAACATGTCCTGGATTAGGCGATGATCACCTGGTCAGTTTCCAGGTACTGGGTCAGTGAACATGTCCTGGGTTAGGTGATGATCACCTGGTCAGTTTCCAGGTGCTGTGTCAGTGAACATGTCCTGGATTAGGCGATGATCACCTGGTTAGTTTCCAGGTGCTGGGTCAGTG
The DNA here is from genome assembly GCF_036365525.1 of Heterodontus francisci. Taxonomy (NCBI): domain Eukaryota; kingdom Metazoa; phylum Chordata; class Chondrichthyes; order Heterodontiformes; family Heterodontidae; genus Heterodontus; species Heterodontus francisci. Next base: position 38,577 of record NW_027140244.1, read on the forward strand.
AACATGTCCTGGATTAGGTGATGATCACCTGGTTAGTTTCCAGGTGCGAGGTCAGTGAACATGTCCTGGGTTAGGTGATGTACACCTGGTTAGTTTCCAGGTGCTGGGTCAGTGAACATGTCCTGGGTTAGGTGATGTACACCTGGTTAGTTTCCAGGTGCTGGGTCAGTGAACATGTCCTGGGTTAGGTGATGATCACCTGGTCAGTTTCCAGGTGCTGGGTCAGTGAACATCTCCTGGGTTAGGTGATGATCACCTGGTTAGTTTCCAGGTGCTAAGTCAGTGAACATGTCCTGGGTTAGGTGATGATCACCTGGTCAGTTTCCAGGTGCTGTGTCAGTGAACATGTCCTGGATTAGGTGATGATCACCTGGTCAGTTTCCAGGTGCTGGGTCAGTGAACATGTCCTGGGTTAGGTGATGATCACCTGGTCAGTTTCCAGGTACTGGGTCAGTGAACATGTCCTGGGTTAGATGATGATCACCTGGTCAGTTTCCAGGTGCTAGGTCAGTGAACATGGCCTGGATTAGGAGATGTTCACCTGGTCAGTTTCCAGGTACTGGGTCAGTGAACATGTCCTGGGTTAGGTGATGATCACCTGGTCAGTTTCCAGGCGCTGGGTCAGTGAACATGTCCTGGGTTAGGTGATGATCACCTGGTCAGTTTCCAGGTACTGTGTCAGTGAACATGTCCTGGGTTAGGTGATGATCACCTGGTCAGTTTCCAGGCACTGGGTCAGTGAACATATCCTGGATTAGGCGATGATCACCTGGTCAGTTTCCAGGTACTGGGTCAGTGAACATGTCCTGGATTAGGTGATGCTCACCTGGTCAGTTTCCAGGTGCTGGGTCAGTGAACATGTCCTGGGTTAGGTGATGATCACCTGGTCAGTTTCCAGGTGCTGGGTCAGTGAACATGTCCTGGGTTAGGCGATGATCACCTGGTCAGTTTCCAGGTGCTGGGTCAGTGAACATGTCCTGGGTTAGGTGATGATCACCTGGTTAGTTTCCAGGTGCTGGTTCAGTGAACATGTCCTGGGTTAGGTGATGATCACCTGGTCAGTTTCCAGGTGCTGGTTCAGTGAACATGTCCTGGATTAGGCGATGATCACCTGGTCAGTTTCCAGGTACTGGGTCAGTGAACATGTCCTGGGTTAGGTGATGATCACCTGGTCAGTTTCCAGGTGCTGGGTCAGTGAACATGTCCTGGGTTAGGTGATGATCACCTGGTTAGTTTCCAGGTGCTGGGTCAGTGAACATGTCCTGGATTAGGTGATGATCACCTGGTCAGTTTCCAGGTACTGGGTCAGTGAACATGTCCTGGATTAGGTGATGATCACCTGGTCAATTTCCAGGTGCTGGGTCAGTGAACATGTCCTGGGTTAGGTGATGATCACCTGGTCAGTTTCCAGGTGCTGTGTCAGTGAACATGTCCTGGGTTAGGCGATGATCACCTGGTCAGTTTCCAGGTGCTGGGTCAGTGAACATGTCCAGGGTTAGGTGATGATCACCTGGTTAGTTTCCAGGTGCTGGTTCAGTGAACATGTCCTGGGTTAGGTGATGATCACCTGGTCAGTTTCCAGGTGCTGGTTCAGTGAACATGTCCTGGATTAGGCGATGATCACCTGGTCAGTTTCCAGGTGCTGGGTCAGTGAACATGTCCTGGATTATGCGATGATCAGCTGGTTAGTTTCCAGGTGCTGTGTCAGTGAACATGTCCTGGATTAGGCGATGATCACCTGGTTAGTTTCCAGGTGCTGGGTCAGTGAACATGTCCTGGGTTAGGTGATGATCACCTGGTCAGTTTCCAGGTGCTAGGTCAGTGAACATGGCCTGGATTAGGTGATGTTCACCTGGTCAGTTTCCAGGTGCTGTGTCAGTGAACATGTCCTGGGTTAGGTGATGATCACCTGGTTAGTTTCCAGGTGCTGGGTCAGTGAACATGTCCTGGATTAGGCGATGATCACCTGGTCAGTTTCCAGGCACTGGGTCAGTGAACATGTCCTGGATTAGGTGATGAACACCTGGTCAGTTTCCAGGTGCTGGGTCAGTGAACATTTCCTGGGTTAGGTGATGATCACCTGGTCAGTTTCCAGGTACTGGGTCAGTGAACATGTCCTGGGTTAGGTGATGATCGCCTGGTTACTTTCCAGGTGCTGGTTCAGTGAACATGTCCTGGGTTAGGTGATGTACACCTGGTCAGTTTCCAGGTGCTGGGTCAGTGAACATGTCCTGGGTTAGGTGATGATCACCTGGTCAGTTTCCAGGTGCTGGGTCAGTGAACATGTCCTGGGTTAGGTGATGATCACCTGGTTACTTTCCAGGTGCTGGTTCAGTGAACATGTCCTGGGTTAGGTGATGTACACCTGGTCAGTTTCCAGGTGCTGGGTCAGTGAACATGTCCTGGGTTAGGTGATGATCACCTGGTCAGTTTCCAGGTACTGGGTCAGTGAACATGTCCTAGGTTAGGTGATGATCACCTGGTTAGTTTCCAGGTGCTGGGTCAGTGAACATGTCCTGGATTAGGTGATGATCACCTGGTCAGTTTCCATGTGCTGTGTCAGTGAACATGTCCTGGGTTAGGTGATGATCACCTGGTCAGTTTCCAGGTGCTGGGTCAGTGAACATGTCCTGGGTTAGGCGATGATCACCTGGTCAGTTTCCAGGTGCTGGGTCAGTGATCATGTCCTGGGTTAGGTGATGATCACCTGGTTAGTTTCCAGGTGCTGGGTCAGTGAACATGTCCTGGGTTAGGTGATGATCACCTGGTTAGTTTCCAGGTACTGTGTCAGTGAACATGTCCTGGGTTAGGTGATGATCACCTGGTCAGTTTCCAGGTACTGGGTCAGTGAACATGTCCTGGATTAGGCGATGATCACCTGGTCAGTTTCCAGGTACTGTGTCAGTGAACATGTCCTGGGTTAGGTGATGATCACCTGGTCAGTTTCCAGGTACTGGGTCAGTGAACATGTCCTGGGTTAGGTGATGATCACCTGGTCAGTTTCCAGGTGCTGGGTCAGTGAACATGTCCTGGATTAGGTGATGATCACCTGGTCAGTTTCCAGGTGCTGGGTCAGTGAACATGTCCTGGATTAGGTGATGATCACCTGGTCAGTTTCCAGGTGCTAGGTCAGTGAACATATCCTGGGTTAGGTGATGATCACCTGGTCAGTTTCCAGGTGCTAGGTCAGTGAACATGTCCTGGGTTAGGTGATGATCACCTGGTCAGTTTCCAGGTACTGGGTCAGTGAACATGTCCTGGGTTAGGTGATGATCACCTGGTCAGTTTCCAGGTGCTGGGTCAGTGAACATGTCCTGGGTTAGGTGATGATCACCTGGTCAGTTTCCAGGTGCTGGGTCAGTGAACATGTCCTGGATTAGGTGATGATCACCTGGTCAGTTTCCAGGTGCTAGGTCAGTGAACATATCCTGGGTTAGGTGATGATCACCTGGTCAGTTTCCAGGTGCTAGGTCAGTGAACATGTCCTGGGTTAGGTGATGATCACCTGGTCAGTTTCCAGGTACTGGGTCAGTGAACATGTCCTGGGTTAGGTGATGATCACCTGGTCAGTTTCCAGGTGCTGGGTCAGTGAACATGTCCTGGATTAGGTGATGATCACCTGGTCAGTTTCCAGGTGCTGGGTCAGTGAACATGTCCTGGATTAGGTGATGATCACCTGGTCAGTTTCCAGGTGCTAGGTCAGTGAACATATCCTGGGTTAGGTGATGATCACCTGGTCAGTTTCCAGGTGCTAGGTCAGTGAACATGTCCTGGGTTAGGTGATGATCACCTGGTCAGTTTCCAGGTGCTGGGTCAGTGAACATGTCCTGGATTAGGTGATGATCACCTGGTCAGTTTCCAGGTGCTGGGTCAGTGAACATGTCCCGGATTAGGCGATGATCACCTGGTTAGTTTCCAGGTGCTGGGTCAGTGAACATGTCCTGTGATAGGTGATGATCACCTGGTCAGGTTCCAGGTGCTGGGTCAGTGAACATGTCCTGGGTTAGGTGATGATGAACTGGTTAGTTTCCAGGTGCTGTGTCAGTGAACATGTCCTGGATTAGGCGATGATCACCTGGTCAGTTTCCAGGTGCTGGGTCAGTGAACATGTCCCGGATTAGGCGATGATCACCTGGTTAGTTTCCAGGTGCTGGGTCAGTGAACATGTCCTGTGATAGGTGATGATCACCTGGTCAGGTTCCAGGTGCTGGATCAGTGAACATGTCCTGGGTTAGGTGATGATCACCTGGTTAGTTTCCAGGTGCTAGGTCAGTGAACATGTCCTGGATTAGGCGATGATCACCTGGTTAGTTTCCAGGTGCTGGGTCAGTGAACATGTCCTGGGTTAGGTGATGATCACCTGGTTAGTTTCCAGGTGCTGGGTCAGTGAACATGTCCTGGGTTAGGTGATGATCACCTGGTCAGTTTCCAGGTGCTGGGTCAGTGAACATGTCCTGGATTAGGTGATGATCACCTGGTTAGTTTCCAGGTGCTGGTTCAGTGAACATGTCCTGGATTAGGCGATGATCACCTGGTCAGTTTCCAGGTGCTGGGTCAGTGAACATGTCCTGGATTAGGTGATGATCACCTGGTTAGTTTCCAGGTGCTGGTTCAGTGAACATGTCCTGGGTTAGGTGATGATCACCTGGTTAGTTTCCAGGTGCTGGATCAGTGAACATGTCCTGGGTTAGGTGATGATCACCTGGTCAGTTTCCAGGTACTGTGTCAGTGAACATGTCCTGGATTAGGCGATGATCACCTGGTCAGTTTCCAGGTACTGTGTCAGTGAACATGTCCTGGGTTAGGTGATGATCACCTGGTCAGTTTCCAGGTGCTGTGTCAGTGAACATGTGCTGGGTTAGGTGATGATCACCTGGTCAGTTTCCAGGTGCTGGTTCAGTGAACATGGCCTGGGTTAGGTGATACTCACCTGGTCAGTTTCCAGGTGCTGGGTCAGTGAACATGTCCTGGGTTAGGTGATGATGAACTGGTTAGTTTCCAGGTGCTGTGTCAGTGAACATGTCCTGGGTTAGGTGATGATCACCTGGTCAGTTTCCAGGTGCTGGGTCAGTGAACATGTCCTGGGTTAGGTGATGATCACCTGGTCAGTTTCCAGGTGCTGGGTCAGTGAACATGTCCTGGATTAGGCGATGATCACCTGGTGAGTTTCCAGGTGCTGTGTCAGTGAACATGTCCTGGATTAGGTGATGCTCACCTGGTGAGTTTCCAGGTACTGGTTCAGTGAACATGTCCTGGGTTAGGCGATGATCACCTGGTCAGTGTCCAGGTGCTGTGTCAGTGAACATGTCCTGGATTAGGCGATGATCACCTGGTCAGTTTCCAGCTGCTGGGTCAGTGAACATGTCCTGGGTTAGGTGATGATCACCTGGTTAGTTTCCAGGTGCTGGGTCAGTGAACATGTCCTGGGTTAGGTGATGATCACCTGGTCAGTTTCCAGGTGCTGGTTCAGTGAACATGTCCTGGGTTAGGTGATGATCACCTGGTTAGTTTCCAGGTGCTGGTTCAGTGAACATGTCCTGGGTTAGGTGATGATCACCTGGTCAGTTTCCAGGTGCTGGGTCAGTGAACATGTCCTGGGTTAGGTGATGATGAACTGGTTAGTTTCCAGGTGCTGTGTCAGTGAACATGTCCTGTGATAGGTGATGATCACCTGGTCAGTTTCCAGGTGCTGGGTCAGTGAACATGTCCTGGGTTAGGTGATGATCACCTGGTCAGTTTCCAGGTGCTGGGTCAGTGAACATGTCCTGGGTTAGGTGATGATCACCTGGTCAGTTTCCAGGTGCTGTGTCAGTGAACATGTCCTGGGTTAGGTGATGATCACCTGGTCAGTTTCCAGTTACTGGGTCAGTGAACATGTCCTGTGATAGGTGATGATCACCTGGTCAGTTTCCAGGTGCTGTGTCAGTGAACATGTCCTGGGTTAGGTGATGATCACCTGGTCAGTTTCCAGGTACTGGGTCAGTGAACATGTCCTGGATTAGGTGATGATCACCTGGTCAGTTTCCAGGTGCTGGGTCAGTGAACATGTCCCGGATTAGGTGATGATCACCTGGTCAGTTTCCAGGTGCTGGGTCAGTGAACATGTCCTGGGTTAGGTGATGATCACCTGGTTAGTTTCCAGGTACTGGGTCAGTGAACATGTCCTGGGTTAGGTGATGATCACCTGGTTAGTTTCCAGGTACTGTGTCAGTGAACATGTCCTGGGTTAGGTGATGATCACCTGGTCAGTTTCCAGGTGCTGGGTCAGTGAACATGTCCTGGGTTAGGTGATGATCACCTGGTCAGTTTCCAGGTGCTGGGTCAGTGAACATGTCCTGGATTAGGTGATGTTCACCTGGTCAGTTTCCAGGTGCTGGGTCAGTGAACATGTAATGGATTAGGTGATGATCACCTGGTTAGTTTCCAGCTGCTGGGTCAGTGAACATGTCCTGGATTAGGCGATGATCACCTGGTTAGTTTCCAGGTGCTGGGTCAGTGAACATGTCCTGGGTTAGGTGATGATCACCTGGTCAGTTTGCAGGTGCTGGTTCAGTGAACATGTCCTGGGTTAGGTGATGATCACCTGCTTAGTTTCCAGATGCTGGGTCAGTGAACATGTCCTGCGTTAGGTGATGATGAACTGGTTAGTTTCCAGGTGCTGTGTCAGTGAACATGTCCTGGGTTAGGTGATGATCACCTGGTTAGTTTCCAGGTGCTGGGTCAGTGAACATGTCCTGGATTAGGTGATGATCACCTGGTCAGTTTCCAGGTGCTGGGTCAGTGAACATGTCCTGTGTTAGGTGATGATGAACTGGTTAGTTTCCAGGTGCTGTGTCATTGAACATGTCCTGTGATAGGTGATGATCACCTGGTCAGTTTCCAGGTGCTGGGTCAGTGAACATGTCCTGGATTAGGTGATGTTCACCTGGTCAGTTTCCAGGTACTGGGTCAGTGAACATGTCCTGGATTAGGCGATGATCACCTGGTCAGTTTCCAGGTGCTGGGTCAGTGAACATGTCCTGGATTAGGCGATGATCACCTGGTCAGTTTCCAGGTGCTGGATCAGTGAACATGTCCTGGGTTAGGTGATGATCACCTGGTCAGTTTCCAGGTGCTGGGTCAGTGAACATGTCCTGGGTTAGGTGATGATCACCTGGTCAGTTTCCAGGTGCTGGGTCAGTGAGCATGTCCTGGGTTAGGTGATGATCACCTGGTCAGTTTCCAGGTGCTGGGTCAGTGAACATGTCCTGGGTTAGGTGATGATCACCTGGTTAGTTTCCAGGTGCTGGGTCAGTGAACATGTCCTGGGTTAGGTGATGATCACCTGGTCAGTTTCCAGGTGCTGTGTCAGTGAACATGTCCTGGGTTAGGTGATGATCACCTGGTTAGTTTCCAGGTGCTGGGTCAGTGAACATGTCCTGGATTAGGCGATGATCACCTGGTTAGTTTCCAGGTGCTGGGTCAGTGAACATGTCCTGGATTTGGTGATGATCACCTGGTTAGTTTCCAGGTGCTGGGTCAGTGAACATGTCCTGGGTTAGGTGATGATCACCTGGTCAGTTTCCAGGTACTGTGTCAGTGAACATGTCCTGGGTTAGGTGATGATCACCTGGTTAGTTTCCAGGTGCTGGGTCAGTGAACATGTCCTGGGTTAGGTGATGAACACCTGGTCAGTTTCCAGGTGCTGTGTCAGTGAACATGTCCTGGGTTAGGTGATGATCACCTGGTTAGTTTCCAGGTGCTGGGTCAGTGAACATGTCCTGGATTAGGCGATGATCACCTGGTTAGTTTCCAGGTGCTGGGTCAGTGAACATGTCCTGGATTTGGTGATGATCACCTGGTTAGTTTCCAGGTGCTGGGTCAGTGAACATGTCCTGGGTTAGGTGATGATCACCTGGTCAGTTTCCAGGTACTGTGTCAGTGAACATGTCCTGGGTTAGGTGATGAACACCTGGTCAGTTTCCAGGTACTGGGTCAGTGAACATGTCCTGGGTTAGGTGATGCTCACCTGGTCAGTTTCCAGGTGCTGGGTCAGTGAACATGTCCTGGATTAGGCGATGATCACCTGGTCAGTTTCCAGGTACTGTGTCAGTGAACATGTCCTGGGTTAGGTGATGCTCACCTGGTCTGTTTCCAGGTGCTGGGTCAGTGAACATGTCCTGGATTAGGTGATGCTCACCTGGTCAGTTTCCAGGTGCTGGGTCAGTGAACATGTCCTGGGTTAGGTGATGATCACCTGGTCAGTTTCCAGGTACTGTGTCAGTGAACATGTCCTGGGTTAGGTGATGATCACCTGGTTAGTTTCCAGGTACTGTGTCAGTGAACATGTCCTGGATTAGGTGATGATCACCTGGTCTGTTTCCAGGTACTGGGTCAGTGAACATGTCCTGGATTAGGTGATGATCACCTGGTCAGTTTCCAGGTGCTGGGTCAGAGAACATGTCCTGGATTAGGCGATGATCACCTGGTCAGTTTCCAGGTGCTGGGTCAGTGAACATGTCCTGGGTTAGGTGATGATCACCTGGTCAGTTTCCAGGTACTGTGTCAGTGAACATGTCCTGGGTTAGGTGATGATCACCTGGTTAGTTTCCAGGTGCTGGGTCAGTGAACATGTCCTGGGTTAGGTGATGATCACCTGGTCAGTTTCCAGGTGCTGTGTCAGTGAACATGTCCTGGGCTAGGTGATGATCACCTGGTTAGTTTCCAGGTGCTGGGTCAGTGAACATGTCCTGGATTAGGCGATGATCACCTGGTTAGTTTCCAGGTGCTGGGTCAGTGAACATGTCCTGGATTTGGTGATGATCACCTGGTTAGTTTCCAGGTGCTGGGTCAGTGAACATGTCCTGGGTTAGGTGATGATCACCTGGTCAGTTTCCAGGTACTGTGTCAGTGAACATGTCCTGGGTTAGGTGATGAACACCTGGTCAGTTTCCAGGTACTGGGTCAGTGAACATGTCCTGGATTAGGCGATGATCACCTGGTCAGTTTCCAGGTACTGGGTCAGTGAACATTTCCTGGGTTAGGTGATGATCACCTGGTCAGTTTCCAGGTACTGGGTCAGTGAACATGTCCTGGGTTAGGTGATGCTCACCTGGTCAGTTTCCAGGTGCTGGGTCAGTGAACATGTCCTGGATTAGGCGATGATCACCTGGTCAGTTTCCAGGTACTGGGTCAGTGAACATGTCCTGGGTTAGGTGATGATCACCTGGTCAGTTTCCAGGTACTGGGTCAGTGAACATGTCCTGGGTTAGGTGATGATCACCTGGTCAGTTTCCAGGTACTGGGTCAGTGAACATGTCCTGGATTAGGTGATGCTCACCTGGTCAGTTTCCAGGTGCTGGGTCAGTGAACATGTCCTGGGTTAGGTGATGATCACCTGGTCAGTTTCCAGGTGCTGGGTCAGTGAACATGTCCTGGGTTAGGTGATGATCACCTGGTCAGTTTCCAGGTACTGGGTCAGTGAACATGTCCTGGATTAGGTGATGCTCACCTGGTCAGTTTCCAGGTGCTGTGTCAGTGAACATGTCCTGGGTTAGGTGATGATCACCTGGTTAGTTTCCAGGTGCTGGGTCAGTGAACATGTCCTGGGTTAGGTGATGATCACCTGGTTAGTTTCCAGGTGCTGGTTCAGTGATCATGTCCTGGATTTGGCGATGATCACCTGGTCAGTTTCCAGGTGCTGGGTCAGTGAACATGTCCTGGGTTAGGTGATGATCACCTGGTCAGTTTCCAGGTACTGGGTCAGTGAACATGTCCTGGGTTAGGTGATGATCACCTGGTCAGTTTCCAGGTACTGTGTCAGTGAACATGTCCTGGGTTAGGTGATGATCACCTGGTCAGTTTCCAGGTGCTGGGTCAGTGAACATGTCCTGGGTTAGGTGATGATCACCTGGTCAGTTTCCATGTGCTGTGTCAGTGAACATGTCCCGGATTAGGCGATGATCACCTGGTCAGTTTCCAGGTGCTGGGTCAGTGAACATGTCCTGGGTTAGGTGATGATGAACTGGTTAGTTTCCAGGTGCTGTGTCAGTGAACATGTCCTGGGTAAGGTGATGATCACCTGGTCAGTTTCCAGGTGCTGGGTCAGTGAACATGTCCTGGGTAAGGTGATGATCACCTGGTCAGTTTCCAGGTGCTGGGTCAGTGAACATGTCCTGGATTAGGTGATGAACACCTGGTCTGTTTCCAGGTACTGGGTCAGTGAACATGTCCTGGATTAGGTGATGATCACCTGGTGAGTTTCCAGGTGCTGTGTCAGTGAGCATGTCCTGGGTTAGGTGATGATCACCTGGTGAGTTTCCAGGTGCTGGGTCAGTGAACATGTCCTGGGTTAGGTGATGATCACCTGGTCAGTTTCCAGGTGCTGGGTCAGTGAACATGTCCTGGGTTAGGAGATGATCACCTGGTCAGTTTCCAGGTGCTGTGTCAGTGAACATGTCCCAGATTAGGTGATGATCACCTGGTGAGTTTCCAGGTGCTGGGTCAGTGAACATGTCCTGGGTTAGGTGATGATCACCTGGTGAGTTTCCAGGTGCTGGGTCAGTGAACATGTCCTGGGTTAGGTGATGATCACCTGGTCAGTTTCCAGGTGCTGGGTCAGTGAACATGTCCTGGGTTAGGTGATGATCAACTGGTTAGTTTCCAGGTGCTGGGTCAGTGAACATGTCCTGGGTTAGGTGATGATCACCTGGTCAGTTTCCAGGTACTGGGTCAGTGAACATCTCCTGGGTTAGGTGATGATCACCTGGTTAGTTTCCAGGTGCTGTGTCAGTGAACATGTCCTGGGTTAGGTGATGATCACCTGGTCAGTTTCCAGGTGCTGTGTCAGTGAGCATGTCCTGGATTAGGCGATGATCACCTGGTCAGTTTCCAGGTACTGTGTCAGTGAGCATGTCCTGGGTTAGGAGATGATCACCTGGTCAGTTTCCAGGTGCTGTGTCAGTGAACATGTCCTGGATTAGGTGATGATCACCTGGTCAGTTTCCAGGTACTGGGTCAGTGAACATGTCCTGGGTTAGGTGATGATCACCTGGTCTGTTTCCAGGTGCTGGGTCAGTGAACATGTCCTGGGTTAGGTGATGATCACCTGGTTAGTTTCCAGGTGCTGTGTCAGTGAGCATGTCCTGGATTAGGCGATGATCACCTGGTCAGTTTCCAGGTACTGGGTCAGTGAACATCTCCTGGGTTAGGTGATGATCACCTGGTTAGTTTCCAGGTGCTGTGTCAGTGAACATGTCCTGGGTTAGGTGATGATCACCTGGTCAGTTTCCAGGTGCTGTGTCAGTGAGCATGTCCTGGATTAGGCGATGATCACCTGGTCAGTTTCCAGGTGCTGTGTCAGTGAGCATGCCCTGGATTAGGCGATGATCACCTGGTCAGTTTCCAGGTACTGGGTCAGTGAACATGTCCTGGGTTAGGTGATGATCACCTGGTCAGTTTCCAGGTGCTGGGTCAGTGAACATCTCCTGGGTTAGGTGATGATCACCTGGTTAGTTTCCAGGTACTGTGTCAGTGAACATGTCCTGGATTAGGTGATGATCACCTGGTCAGTTTCCAGGTACTGGGTCAGTGAGCATGTCCTGGGTTAGGTGATGTTCACCTGGTCAGTTTCCAGGTGCTGGGTCAGTGAACATCTCCTGGGTTAGGTGATGATCACCTGGTCAGTTTCCAGGTGCTGGGTCAGTGAACATCTCCTGGGTTAGGTGATGATCACCTGGTCAGTTTCCAGGTACTGGGTCAGTGAGCATGTCCTGGGTTAGGTGATGTTCACCTGGTCAGTTTCCAGGTGCTGTGTCAGTGAGCATGTCCTGGATTAGGCGATGATCACCTGGTCAGTTTCCAGGTACTGGGTCAGTGAACATGTCCTGGGTTAGGTGATGATCACCTGGTCAGTTTCCAGGTACTGGGTCAGTGAACATGTCCTGGGTTAGCTGATGATCACCTGGTCAGTTTCCAGGTGCTGGGTCAGTGAACATGTCCTGGGTTAGGTGATGATCACCTGGTCAGTTTCCAGGTGCTGGGTCAGTGAACATCTCCTGGGTTAGGTGATGATCACCTGGTCAGTTTCCAGGTGCTGTGTCAGTGAGCATGTCCTGGATTAGGCGATGATCACCTGGTCAGTTTCCAGGTGCTGTGTCAGTGAGCATGTCCTGGATTAGGCGATGATCACCTGGTCAGTTTCCAGGTACTGGGTCAGTGAACATGTCCTGGGTTAGGTGATGATCACCTGGTCAGTTTCCAGGTGCTGGGTCAGTGAACATCTCCTGGGTTAGGTGATGATCACCTGGTTAGTTTCCAGGTACTGGGTCAGTGAACATCTCCTGGGTTAGGTGATGATCACCTGGTCAGTTTCCAGGTGCTGTGTCAGTGAGCATGTCCTGGATTAGGCGATGATCACCTGGTCAGTTTCCAGGTGCTGTGTCAGTGAACATGTCCTGGGTTAGGTGATGATCACCTGGTCAGTTTCCAGGTGCTGTGTCAGTGAGCATGTCCTGGATTAGGCGATGATCACCTGGTCAGTTTCCAGGTGCTGTGTCAGTGAACATGTCCTGGATTAGGTGATGATCACCTGGTCAGTTTCCAGGTACTGGATCAGTGAACATGTCCTGGATTAGGTGATGATCACCTGGTCAGTTTCCAGGTGCTGTGTCAGTGAACATGTCCTGGGTTACGTGATGATCACCTGGTCAGTTTCCAGGTGCTGGGTCAGTGAACATGTCCTGGATTAGGCGATGATCACCTGGTCAGTTTCCAGGTGCTGGTTCAGTGAACATGTCCTGGATTAGGTGATGATCACCTGGTCAGTTTCCAGGTGCTGTGTCAGTGAGCATGTCCTGGATTAGGCGATGATCACCTGGTCAGTTTCCAGGTGCTGTGTCAGTGAACATGTCCTGGATTAGGTGATGATCACCTGGTCAGTTTCCAGGTACTGGATCAGTGAACATGTCCTGGATTAGGAGATGATCACCTGGTCAGTTTCCAGGTGCTGTGTCAGTGAACATGTCCTGGGTTACGTGATGATCACCTGGTCAGTTTCCAGGTGCTGGGTCAGTGAACATGTCCTGGATTAGGCGATGATCACCTGGTCAGTTTCCAGGTGCTGGGTCAGTGAACATCTCCTGGGTTAGGTGATGATCACCTGGTCAGTTTCCAGGTGCTGGGTCAGTGAACATGTCCTGGGTTAGGTGATGATCACCTGGTCAGTTTCCAGGTGCTGGGTCAGTGAGCATGTCCTGGATTAGGCGATGATCAACTGGTCAGTTTCCAGGTGCTGTGTCAGTGAGCATGTCCTGGATTAGGCGATGATCACCTGGTCAGTTTCCAGGTACTGGGTCAGTGAACATGTCCTGGGTTAGGTGATGATCACCTGGTCAGTTTCCAGGTGCTGGGTCAGTGAACATGTCCTGGATTAGGTGATGATCACCTGGTCAGTTTCCAGGTACTGGGTCAGTGAACATGTCCTGGGTTAGGCGATGATCACCTGGTCAGTTTCCAGGTACTGGGTCAGTGAACATGTCCTGGGTTAGGTGATGATCACCTGGTCAGTTTCCAGGTGCTGGGTCAGTGAACATCTCCTGGGTTAGGTGATGATCACCTGGTCAGTTTCCAGGTGCTGTGTCAGTGAGCATGTCCTGGATTAGGCGATGATCACCTGGTCAGTTTCCAGGTGCTGTGTCAGTGAGCATGTCCTGGATTAGGCGATGATCACCTGGTCATTTTCCAGGTACTGGGTCAGTGAACATGTCCTGCGTTAGGTGATGATCACCTGGTCAGTTTCCAGGTGCTGGGTCAGTGAACATGTCCTGGGTTAGGTGATGATCACCTGGTTAGTTTCCAGGTGCTGGGTCAGTGAACATGTCCTGGATTAGGTGATGATCACCTGGTCAGTTTCCAGGTGCTGGGTCAGTGAACATGTCCTGGGTTAGGCGATGATCACCTGGTCAGTTTCCAGGTGCTGTGTCAGTGAACATGTCCTGGATTAGGCGATGATCACCTGGTCAGTTTCCAGGTGCTGGGTCAGTGAACATGTCCTGGGTTAGGTGATGTACACCTGGTTAGTTTCCAGGTGCTGGGTCAGTGAAAATGTCCTGGGTTATGTGATGATCACCTGGTTAGTTTCCAGGTGCTGGGTCAGTGAACATGTCCTGGGTTAGGCGATGATCACCTGGTCAGTTTCCAGGTACTGGGTCAGTGAACATGTCCTGGGTTAGGTGATGATCACCTGGTCAGTTTCCAGGTGCTGTGTCAGTGAGCATGTCCTGGGTTAGGTGATGATCACCTGGTTAGTTTCCAGGTGCTAAGTCAGTCAACATGTCCTGGGTTAGGTGATGATCACCTGCTCAGTTTCCAGGTGCTGTGTCAGTGAACATGTCCTGGGTTAGGTGATGATCACCTGGTTAGTTTCCAGGTGCTGGGTCAGTGAACATGTCCTGTGATAGGTGATGATCACCTGGTCAGGTTCCAGGTGCTGGATCAGTGAACATCTCCTGGGTTAGGTGATGATCACCTGGTTAGTTTCCAGGTGCTGGGTCAGTGAACATGTCCTGTGATAGGTGATGATCACCTGGTTAGTTTCCAGGTGCTGGGTCAGTGAACATGTCCTGGGTTAGGTGATGATGAACTGGTCAGTTTCCAGGTGCTGTGTCAGTGAATATGTCCTGTGATAGGTGATGATCACCTGGTCAGGTTCCAGGTGCTGGATCAGTGAACATGTCCTGGATTAGGTGATGATCACCTGGTTAGTTTCCAGGTGCTGGGTCAGTGAACATCTCCTGTGTTAGGTGATGATCACCTGGTTAGTTTCCAGGTGCTGGGTCAGTGAACATGTCCTGGATTAGGCGATGATCACCTGGTTAGTTTCCAGGTGCTGGGTCAGTGAACATGTCCTGGGTTAGGTGATGATGAACTGGTTAGTTTCCAGGTGCTGTGTCAGTGAACATGTCCTGTGATAGGTGATGATCACCTGGTTAGTTTCCAGGCACTGGGTCAGTGAACATGTCCTGGATTAGGCGATGATCACCTGGTCAGTTTCCAGGTGCTGGGTCAGTGAACATGTCCTGGGTTAGGTGATGATCACCTGGTCAGGTTCCAGGTGCTGGATCAGTGAACATGTCCTGGATTAGGTGATGATCACCTGGTTAGTTTCCAGGTGCTAGGTCAGTGAACATGTCCTGGGTTAGGTGATGATCACCTGGTCAGTTTCCAGGTGCTGGGTCAGTGAACATGTCCTGGGTTAGGTGATGGTCACCTGGTCAGTTTCCAGGTACTGGGTCAGTGAACATGTCCTGGATTAGGCGATGATCACCTGGTCAGTTTCCAGGTGCTGTGTCAGTGAACATGTCCTGGGTTAGGTGATGATCACCTGGTCAGTTTCCAGGTACTGGGTCAGTGAACATGTCCTGGGTTAGGTGATGATCACTTGGTCAGTTTCCAGGTGCTGGGTCAGTGAACATGTCCTGGGTTAGGTGATGATCACCTGGTTAGTTTCCAGGTGCTGGGTCAGTGAACATGTCCTGGGTTAGGTGATGGTCACCTGGTCAGTTTCCAGGTACTGGGTCAGTGAACATGTCCTGGGTTAGGTGATGATCACCTGGTCAGTTTCCAGGTGCTGTGTCAGTGAACATGTCCTGGGTTAGGTGATGATCACCTGGTCAGTTTCCAGGTGCTGGGTCAGTGAACATGTCCTGGATTAGGTGATGATGAACTGGTCAGTTTCCAGGTGCTGGATCAGTGAACATGTCCTGGGTTAGGTGATGATCACCTGGTCAGTTTCCAGGTACTGGGTCAGTGAACATGTCCTGGGTTAGGTGATGATCACCTGGTGAGTTTCCAGGTACTGGGTCAGTGAACATGTCCTGGGTTAGGCGATGATCACCTGCTTAGTTTCCAGGTACTGTGTCAGTGAACATGTCCTGGATTAGGCGATGATCACCTGGTCAGTTTCCAGGTGCTGGGTCAGTGAACATGTCCTGTGATAGGTGATGATCACCTGGTCAGTTTCCAGGTGCTGGGTCAGTGAACATCTCCTGGGTTAGGTGATGATCACCTGGTTAGTTTCCAGGTGCTGGGTCAGTGAACATGTCCTGGGTTAGGTGATGATCACCTGGTCAGTTTCCAGGTGCTGGGTCAGTGAACATGTCCTGGATTAGGCGATGATCACCTGGTTAGTTTCCAGCTGCTGGGTCAGTGAACATGTCCTGGGTTAGGTGATGATGAACTGGTTAGTTTCCAGGTGCTGTGTCAGTGAACATGTCCTGTGATAGGTGATGATCACCTGGTTAGTTTCCAGGTGCTGGTTCAGTGAACATGTCCTGGATTAGGTGATGATCACCTGGTCAGTTTCCAGGTGCTGTGTCAGTGAACATGTGCTGGGTTAGGTGATGATCACCTGGTCAGTTTACAGGTGCTGGTTCAGTGAACATGGCCTGGGTTAGGTGATACTCACCTGGTCAGTTTCCAGGTGCTGGGTCAGTGAACATGTCCTGGGTTAGGTGATGATGAACTGGTTAGTTTCCAGGTGCTGTGTCAGTGAACATGTCCTGGGTTAGGTGATGATCACCTGGTCAGTTTCCAGGTGCTGGGTCAGTGAACATGTCCTGGATTAGGCGATGATCAGCTGGTGAGTTTCCAGGTGCTGTGTCAGTGAACATGTCCTGGGTTAGGTGATGATCACCTGGTTAGTTTCCAGGTGCTGGTTCAGTGAACATGTCCTGGATTAGGCGAGGATCACCTGGTCAGTTTCCAGGTGCTGGGTCAGTGAACATGTCCTGGATTAGGCGATGATCACCTGGTCAGTTTCCAGGTGCTGGGTCAGTGAACATGTCCTGGGTTAGGTGATGATCACCTGGTCAGTTTCCAGGTGCTGTGTCAGTGAACATGTCCTGGGTTAGGTGATGATCACCTGGTTAGTTTCCAGGTGCTGGGTCAGTGAACATGTCCTGGGTTAGGTGATGATCACCTGGTCAGTTTCCAGGTGCTGTGTCAGTGAACATGTCCTGGGTTAGGTGATGATCACCTGGTTAGTTTCCAGGTGCTGGGTCAGTGAACATGTCCTGGGTTAGGTGATGATCACCTGGTCAGTTTCCAGGTGCTGTGTCAGTGAACATGTCCTGGGTTAGGTGATGATCACCTGGTTAGTTTCCAGGTGCTGGGTCAGTGAACATGTCCTGGATTAGGCGATGATCACCTGGTCAGTTTCCAGGTGCTGGGTCAGTGAACATGTCCTGGATTAGGCGATGATCACCTGGTTAGTTTCCAGGTGCTGGGTCAGTGAACATGTCCTGGATTTGGTGATGATCACCTGGTTAGTTTCCAGGTGCTGGGTCAGTGAACATGTCCTGGGTTAGGTGATGATCACCTGGTTAGTTTCCAGGTGCTGGGTCAGTGAACATGTCCTGGGTTAGGTGATGAACACCTGGTCAGTTTCCAGGTACTGGGTCAGTGAACATGTCCTGGGTTAGGTGATGCTCACCTGGTCAGTTTCCAGGTGCTGGGTCAGTGAACATGTCCTGGATTAGGCGATGATCAACTGGTCAGTTTCCAGGTACTGGGTCAGTGAACATGTCCTGGATTAGGTGATGCTCACCTGGTCAGTTTCCAGGTGCTGGGTCAGTGAACATGTCCTGGGTTAGGTGATGATCACCTGGTCAGTTTCCAGGTGCTGGGTCAGTGAACATGTCCTGGGTTAGGTGATGATCACCTGGTTAGTTTCCAGGTGCTGGTTCAGTGATCATGTCCTGGATTAGGCGATGATCACCTGGTCAGTTTCCAGGTGCTGGGTCAGTGAACATGTCCTGGGTTAGGTGATGATGAACTGGTTAGTTTCCAGGTGCTGTGTCAGTGAACATGTCCTGGGTAAGGTGATGATCACCTGGTCAGTTTCCAGGTGCTGGGTCAGTGAACATGTCCTGGATTAGGTGATGATCACCTGGTCAGTTTCCAGGCACTGGGTCAGTGAACATGTCCTGGATTAGGTGATGATCACCTGGTGAGTTTCCAGGTGCTGTGTCAGTGAGCATGTCCTGGGTTAGGTGATGATCACCTGGTCAGTTTCCAGGTGCTTTGTCAGTGAACATGTCCTGGGTTAGGTGATGATCACCTGGTCAGTTTCCAGGTGCTGGGTCAGTGAGCATGTCCTGGGTTAGGTGATGATCACCTGGTCAGTTTCCAGGTGCTGGGTCAGTGAACATGTCCTGGGTTAGGCGATGATCACCTGGTCAGTTTCCAGGTGCTGTGTCAGTGAACATGTCCTGGATTAGGCGATGATCACCTGGTCAGTTTCCAGGTGCTGGGTCAGTGAACATGTCCTGGGTTAGGTGATGATCACCTGGTCAGTTTCCAGGTGCTGGGTCAGAGAACATGTCCTGGGTTAGGCGATGATCACCTGGTCAGTTTCCAGGTGCTGGGTCAGTGAACATGTCCTGGGTTAGGTGATGTACACCTGGTTAGTTTCCAGTTGCTGGGTCAGTGAACATGTCCTGGATTAGGCGATGATCACCTGGTCAGTTTCCAGGTACTGGGTCAGTGAACATGTCCTGGGTTAGGTGATGATCACCTGGTCAGTTTCCAGGTGCTGTGTCAGTGAGCATGTCCTGGGTTAGGTGATGATCACCTGGTTAGTTTCCAGGTGCTAAGTCAGTGAACATGTCCTGGGTTAGGTGATGATCACCTGCTCAGTTTCCAGGTGCTGTGTCAGTGAACATGTCCTGGGTTAGGTGATGATCACCTGGTTAGTTTCCAGGTGCTGGGTCAGTGAACATCTCCTGGGTTAGGTGATGATCACCTGGTTAGTTTCCAGGTGCTGGGTCAGTGAACATGTCCTGGGTTAGGTGATGATCACCTGGTCAGGTTCCAGGTGCTGGATCAGTGAACATCTCCTGGGTTAGGTGATGATCACCTGGTTAGTTTCCAGGTGCTGGGTCAGTGAACATGTCCTGTGATAGGTGATGATCACCTGGTTAGTTTCCAGGTGCTGGGTCAGTGAACATGTCCTGGGTTAGGTGATGATGAACTGGTCAGTTTCCAGGTGCTGTGTCAGTGAATATGTCCTGTGATAGGTGATGATCACCTGGTCAGGTTCCAGGTGCTGGATCAGTGAACATGTCCTGGATTAGGTGATGATCACCTGGTTAGTTTCCAGGTGCTGGGTCAGTGAACATCTCCTGGGTTAGGTGATGATCACCTGGTAAGTTTCCAGGTGCTGGGTCAGTGAACATGTCCTGGATTAGGCGATGATCACATGGTTAGCTTCCAGGTGCTGGGTCAGTGAACATGTCCTGGGTTAGGTGATGATGAACTGGTTAGTTTCCAGGTGCTGTGTCAGTGAACATGTCCTCTGATAGGTGATGATCACCTGGTTAGTTTCCAGGCACTGGGTCAGTGAACATGTCCTGGATTAGGCGATGATCACCTGGTCAGTTTCCAGGTGCTGGGTCAGTGAACATGTCCTGGGTTAGGTGATGATCACCTGGTCAGTTTCCAGGTGCTGGGTCAGTGAACATGTCCTGGGTTAGGTGATGATCACCTGGTTAGTTTCCAGGTGCTGGGTCAGTGAACATGTCCTGGGTTAGGTGATGATCACCTGGTCAGTTTCCAGGTACTGGGTCAGTGAACATGTCCTGGGTTAGGTGATGATCACCTGGTCAGTTTCCAGGTGCTGTGTCAGTGAACATGTCCTGGGTTAGGTGATGATCACCTGGTCAGTTTCCAGGTGCTGGGTCAGTGAACATGTCCTGGATTAGGTGATGATGAACTGGTCAGTTTCCAGGTGCTGGATCAGTGAACATGTCCTGGGTTAGGTGATGATCACCTGGTCAGTTTCCAGGTACTGGGTCAGTGAACATGTCCTGGGTTAGGTGATGATCACCTGGTGAGTTTCCAGGTACTGGGTCAGTGAACATGTCCTGGGTTAGGCGATGATCACCTGCTTAGTTTCCAGGTACTGTGTCAGTGAACATGTCCTGGATTAGGCGATGATCACCTGGTCAGTTTCCAGGTGCTGGGTCAGTGAACATGTCCTGTGATAGGTGATGATCACCTGGTCAGGTTCCAGGTGCTGGGTCAGTGAACATCTCCTGGGTTAGGTGATGATCACCTGGTTAGTTTCCAGGTGCTGGGTCAGTGAACATGTCCTGGATTAGGCGATGATCACCTGGTTAGTTTCCAGCTGCTGGGTCAGTGAACATGTCCTGGGTTAGGTGATGATGAACTGGTTAGTTTCCAGGTGCTGTGTCAGTGAACATGTCCTGTGATAGGTGATGATCACCTGGTTAGTTTCCAGGTGCTGGTTCAGTGAACATGTCCTGGATTAGGTGATGATCACCTGGTCAGTTTCCAGGTGCTGTGTCAGTGAACATGTGCTGGGTTAGGTGATGATCACCTGGTCAGTTTACAGGTGCTGGTTCAGTGAACATGGCCTGGGTTAGGTGATACTCACCTGGTCAGTTTCCAGGTGCTGGGTCAGTGAACATGTCCTGGGTTAGGTGATGATGAACTGGTTAGTTTCCAGGTGCTGTGTCAGTGAACATGTCCTGGGTTTGGTGATGATCACCTGGTCAGTTTCCAGGTGCTGGGTCAGTGAACATGTCCTGGATTAGGCGATGATCACCTGGTGAGTTTCCAGGTGCTGTGTCAGTGAACATGTCCTGGGTTAGGTGATGATCACCTGGTCAGTTTCCAGGTGCTGTGTCAGTGAACATGTCCTGGGTTAGGTGATGATCACCTGGTTAGTTTCCAGGTGCTGGGTCAGTGAACATGTCCTGGGTTAGGTGATGATCACCTGGTCAGTTTCCAGGTGCTGTGTCAGTGAACATGTCCTGGATTAGGTGATGCTCACCTGGTGAGTTTCCAGGTACTGGTTCAGTGAACATGTCCTGGGTTAGGCGATGATCACCTGGTCAGTGTCCAGGTGCTGTGTCAGTGAACATGTCCTGGGTTAGTCGATGATCACCTGGTCAGTGTCCAGGTGCTGTGTCAGTGAACATGTCCTGGATTAGGTGATGATCACCTGGTCAGTTTCCAGGTGCTGGGTCAGTGAACATGTCCTGGGTTAGGTGATGATCACCTGGTTAGTTTCCAGGTGCTGGGTCAGTGAACATGTCCTGGGTTAGGTGATGATCACCTGGTCAGTTTCCAGGTGCTGGTTCAGTGAACATGTCCTGGGTTAGGTGATGATCACCTGGTCAGTTTCCAGGTGCTGGGTCAGTGAACATGTCCTGGGTTAGGTGATGTACACCTGGTCAGTTTCCAGGTGCTGGGTCAGTGAACATGTCCTGGGTTAGGTGATGATCACCTGGTCAGTTTCCAGGTGCTGTGTCAGTGAACATGTCCTGTGTTAGGTGATGCTCACCTGGTTAGTTTCCAGGTACTGGGTTAGTGAACATGTCCTGGATTAGGTGATGCTCACCTGGTCAGTTTCCAGGTGCTGGGTCAGTGAACATGTCGTGGATTAGGTGATGATCACCTGGTCAGTTTCCAGGTGCTGGGTCAGTGAACATGTCCTGGATTAGGCGATGATCACCTGGTCAGTTTCCAGGTGCTGGGTCAGTGAACATGTCCTGGGTTAGGCGATGTACACCTGGTCAGTTTCCAGGTGCTGGGTCAGTGAACATGTCCTGGGTTAGGTGATGTACACCTGGTCAGTTTCCAGGTGCTGGGTCAGTGAACATGTCCTGGGTTAGGTGATGATCACCTGGTCAGTTTCCAGGTGCTGTGTCAGTGAACATGTCCTGGGTTAGGTGATGATCACCTGGTCAGTTTCCAGGTGCTGTGTCAGTGAACATGTCCTGGGTTAGGTGATGATCACCTGGTCAGTTTCCAGGTGCTGGGTCAGTGAACATGTCCTGGGTTAGGTGATGATCACCTGGTCAGTTTCCAGGTGCTGGGTCAGTGAACATGTCCTGGGTTAGGTGATGATGAACTGGTTAGTTTCCAGGTGCTGTGTCAGTGAACATGTCCTGTGATAGGTGATGATCACCTGGTCAGTTTCCAGGTGCTGGGTCAGTGAACATGTCCTGGGTTAGGTGATGATCACCTGGTCAGTTTCCAGGTGCTGGGTCAGTGAACATGTCCTGGGTTAGGTGATGATCACCTGGTTAGTTTCCAGGTACTGGGTCAGTGAACATGTCCTGGATTAGGCGATGATCACCTGGTCAGTTTCCAGGTGCTGTGTCAGTGAACATCTCCTGGGTTAGGTGATGATCACCTGGTTAGTTTCCAGGTACTGGGTCAGTGAACATCTCCTGGGTTAGGTGATGATCACCTGGTCAGTTTCCAGGTGCTGGGTCAGTGAACATGTCCTGGATTAGGCGATGATCACCTGGTCAGTTTCCAGGTGCTGTGTCAGTGAACATGTCCTGGGTTAGGTGATGATCACCTGGTTAGTTTCCAGGTGCTGTGTCAGTGAACATCTCCTGGGTTAGGTGATGATCACCTGGTTAGTTTCCAGGTACTGGGTCAGTGAACATGTCCTGGATTAGGCGATGATCACCTGGTCAGTTTCCAGGTGCTGTGTCAGTGAACATGTCCTGTGATAGGTGATGATCACCTGGTCAGTTTCCAGGTGCTGTGTCAGTGAACATGTCCTGTGATAGGTGATGATCACCTGGTCAGTTTCCAGGTGCTGTGTCAGTGAACATGTCCTGGGTTAGGTGATGATCACCTGGTCAGTTTCCAGGTGCTGTGTCAGTGAACATGTCCTGGGTTAGGTGATGATCACCTGGTCAGTTTCCAGGTGCTGGGTCAGTGAACATGTCCTGGGTTAGGTGATGATCACCTGGTCAGTTTCCAGGTGCTGGGTCAGTGAACATGTCCTGGGTTAGGTGATGATCACCTGGTCAGTTTCCAGGTGCTGGGTCAGTGAACATGTCCTGGGTTAGGTGATGATCACCTGGTCAGTTTCCAGGTGCTGGGTCAGTGAACATGTCCTGGGTTAGGTGATGATCACCTGGTCTGTTTCCAGGTACTGGGTCAGTGAACATGTCCTGGGTTAGGTGATGATCACCTGGTTAGTTTCCAGGTGCTGGGTCAGTGAACATGTCCTGGATTAGGCGATGATCACCTGGTTAGTTTCCAGGTGCTGGGTCAGTGAACATGTCCTGGGTTAGGTGATGATCACCTGGTCAGTTTCCAGGTGCTGGGTCAGTGAACATGTCCTGGGTTAGGCGATGATCACCTGGTCAGTTTTCAGGTGCTGGGTCAGTGAACATGTCCTGGGTTAGGTGATGATCACCTGGTCAGTTTCCAGGTGCTGGGTCAGTGAACATGTCCTGGGTTAGGTGATGATGAACTGGTTAGTTTCCAGGTGCTGGGTCAGTGAACATGTCCTGGGTTAGGTGATGATCACCTGGTCAGTTTCCAGGTGCTGTGTCAGTGAACATGTCCTGGGTTAGGTGATGATCACCTGGTCAGTTTCCAGGTGCTGGGTCAGTGAACATGTCCTGGGTTAGGTGATGATGAACTGGTTAGTTTCCAGGTGCTGGGTCAGTGAACATGTCCTGGGTTAGGTGATGATCACCTGGTCAGTTTCCAGGTGCTGGTTCAGTGAACATGTCCTGGATTAGGTGATGATCACCTGGTTAGTTTCCAGGTGCTGGGTCAGTGAACATGTCCTGGGTTAGGTGATGATCACCTGGTTAGTTTCCAGGTGCTGGGTCAGTGAACATGTCCTGGGTTAGGTGATGGTCACCTGGTCAGTTTGCAGGTGCTGGTTCAGTGAACATGTCCTGGGTTAGGTGATGATCACCTGGTTAGTTTCCAGGTGCTGGGTCAGTGAACATGTCCTGTGTTAGGTGATGATGAACTGGTTAGTTTCCAGGTGCTGTGTCAGTGAACATGTCCTGGGTTAGGTGATGATCACCTGGTTAGTTTCCAGGTGCTGGGTCAGTGAACATGTCCTGGATTAGGTGATGATCACCTGGTCAGTTTCCAGGTGCTGGGTCAGTGAACATGTCCTGTGTTAGGTGATGATGAACTGGTTAGTTTCCAGGTGCTGTGTCAGTGAACATGTCCTGTCATAGGTGATGATCACCTGGTCAGTTTCCAGGTGCTGGGTCAGTGAACATGTCCTGGATTAGGTGATGTTCACCTGGTCAGTTTCCAGGTACTGGGTCAGTGAACATGTCCTGGATTAGGCGATGATCACCTGGTCAGTTTCCAGGTGCTGGGTCAGTGAACATGTCCTGTGTTAGGTGATGATGAACTGGTTAGTTTCCAGGTGCTGTGTCAGTGAACATGTCCTGTGATAGGTGATGATCACCTGGTCAGTTTCCAGGTGCTGGGTCAGTGAACATGTCCTGGATTAGGTGATGTTCACCTGGTCAGTTTCCAGGTACTGGGTCAGTGAACATGTCCTGGATTAGGTGATGCTCACCTGGTCAGTTTCCAGGTACTGGGTCAGTGAACATGTCCTGGATTAGGCGATGATCACCTGGTCAGTTTCCAGGTGCTGGATCAGTGAACATGTCCTGGGTTCGGTGATGATCACCTGGTCAGTTTCCAGGTGCTGTGTCAGTGAACATGTCCTGGGTTAGGTGATGATCACCTGGTCTGTTTCCAGGTGCTGGGTCAGTGAACATGTCCTGGATTAGGTGATGATCACCTGGTTAGTTTCCAGGTGCTGGGTCAGTGAACATGTCCTGGATTTGGTGATGATCACCTGGTTAGTTTCCAGGTGCTGGGTCAGTGAACATGTCCTGGGTTAGGTGATGATCACCTGGTTAGTTTCCAGGTGCTGGGTCAGTGAACATGTCCTGGGTTAGGTGATGATCACCTGGTCAGTTTCCAGGTACTGTGTCAGTGAACATGTCCTGGGTTAGGTGATGAACACCTGGTCAGTTTCCAGGTACTGGGTCAGTGAACATGTCCTGGGTTAGGTGATGCTCACCTGGTCAGTTTCCAGGTACTGGGTCAGTGAACATGTCCTGGGTTAGGTGATGATCACCTGGTCAGTTTCCAGGTGCTGGGTCAGTGAACATGTCCTGGATTAGGCGATGATCACCTGGTTAGTTTCCAGGTGCTGGGTCAGTGAACATGTCCTGGGTTAGGTGATGATCACCTGGTTAGTTTCCAGGTGCTGTGTCAGTGAACATGTCCTGGGTTAGGTGATGATCACCTGGTTAGTTTCCAGGTGCTGGGTCAGTGAACATGTCCTGGGTTAGGTGATGATCACCTGGTTAGTTTCCAGGTGCTGTGTCAGTGAACATGTCCTGGATTAGGTGATGATCACCTGGTCAGTTTCCAGGTGCTGGGTCAGTGAACATGTCCCGGGTTAGGTGATGATCACCTGGTCAGTTTCCAGGTACTGGGTCAGTGAACATGTCCTGGGTTAGGTGATGATCACCTGGTCAGTTTCCAGGTGCTGTGTCAGTGAACATGTCCCGGGTTAGGTGATGATCACCTGGTCAGTTTCCAGGTACTGGGTCAGTGAACATGTCCTGGGTTAGGTGATGATCACCTGGTCAGTTTCCAGGTGCTGGGTCAGTGAACATGTCCTGGGTTAGGTGATGATCACCTGGTTAGTTTCCAGGTGCTGGGTCAGTGAACATGTCCTGGGTTAGGTGATGATCACCTGGTCAGTTTCCAGGTACTGTGTCAGTGAACATGTCCTGGGTTAGGTGATGAACACCTGGTCAGTTTCCAGGTGCTGGGTCAGTGAACATGTCCTGGATTAGGCGATGATCACCTGGTCAGTTTCCAGGTACTGGGTCAGTGAACATGTCCTAGATTAGGTGATGCTCACCTGGTCAGTTTCCAGGTGCTGGGTCAGTGAACATGTCCTGGGTTAGGTGATGATCACCTGGTCAGTTTCCAGGTGCTGGGTCAGTGAACATGTCCTGGGTTAGGTGATGATCACCTGGTTAGTTTCCAGGTGCTGGTTCAGTGATCATGTCCTGGATTAGGCGATGATCACCTGGTCAGTTTCCAGGTGCTGGGTCAGTGAACATGTCCTGGGTTAGGTGATGATGAACTGGTTAGTTTCCAGGTGCTGTGTCAGTGAACATGTCCTGGGTTAGGTGATGATCACCTGGTCAGTTTCCAGGTGCTGGTTCAGTGAACATGTCCTGGGTAAGGTGATGATCACCTGGTCAGTTTCCATTTGCTGGGTCAGTGAACATGTCCTGGATTAGGTGATGATCACCTGGTGAGTTTCCAGGTGCTGTGTCAGTGAGAATGTCCTGGGTTAAGTGATGATCACCTGGTCAGTTTCCAGGTGCTGGGTCAGTGAACATGTCCTGGATTAGGTGATGATCACCTGGTTAGTTTCCAGGTGCTGTGTCAGTGAGCATGTCCTGGGTTAGGTGATGATCACCTGGTTAGTTTCCAGGTGCTGGGTCAGTGAACATGTCCTGGATTAGGTGATGATCACCTGGTTAGTTTCCAGGTGCTGTGTCAGTGAACATGTCCTGTGATAGGTGATGATCACCTGGTCAGTTTCCAGGTGCTGTGTCAGTGAACATGTCCTGGGTTAGGTGATGATCACCTGGTCAGTTTCCAGGTGCTGGGTCAGTGAACATGTCCTGGGTTAGGTGATGCTCACCTGGTCAGTTTCCAGGTACTGGGTCAGTGAACATGTCCTGGGTTAGGTGATGATCACCTGGTCAGTTTCCAGGTGCTGGTTCAGTGAACATGTCCTGGGTTAGGTGATGATCACCTGGTCAGTTTCCAGGTGCTGGGTCAGTGAACATGTCCTGGGTTAGGCGATGATCATCTGGTCAGTTTCCAGGTGCTGGGTCAGTGAACATGTCCTGGATTAGGCGATGATCACCTGGTCAGTTTCCAGGTGCTGGGTCAGTGAACATGTCCTGGATTAGGTGATGATCACCTGGTGAGTTTCCAGGTGCTGGGTCAGTGAACATGTCCTGGATTAGGTGATGATCACCTGGTTAGTTTCCAGGTGCTGGGTCAGTGAACATGTCCTGGGTTAGGTGATGATCACCTGGTTAGTTTCCAGGTGCTGGGTCAGTGAACATGTCCTGGGTTAGGTGATGATCACCTGGTCAGTTTCCAGGTGCTAGGTCAGTGAACATGTCCTGGGTTAGGTGATGATCACCTGGTCAGTTTCCAGGTGCTGGGTCAGTGAACATGTCCTGGGTTAGGTGATGATCACCTGGTCAGTTTCCAGGTACTGGGTCAGTGAACATGTCCTGGGTTAGGTGATGATCACCTGGTCAGTTTCCTGGTGCTGGGTCAGTGAACATGTCCTGGATTAGGCGATGATCACCTGGTCAGTTTCCAGGTGCTGTGTCAGTGAACATGTCCTGGATTAGGAGATGCTCACCTGGTCAGTTTCCAGGTACTGGGTCAGTGAACATGTCCTGGATTAGGTGATGCTCACCTGGTCAGTTTCCAGGTGCTGGGTCAGTGAACATGTCCTGGATTAGGCGATGAAAACCTGGTCAGTTTCCAGGTACTGGGTCAGTGAACATGTCCTGGGTTAGCTGATGATCACCTGGTTAGATTCCAGGTGCTGGGTCAGTGAACATGTCCTGGGTTAGGTGATGATCACCTGGTCAGTTTCCAGGTGCTAGGTCAGTGAACATGTCCTGGGTTAGGTGATGATCAACTGGTCAGTTTCCAGATGCTGGGTCAGTGAACATCTCCTGGGTTAGGTGATGATCACCTGGTCAGTTTCCAGGTGCTAGGTCAGTGAACATGTCCTGGGTTAGGTGATGATCACCTGGTCAGTTTCCAGGTGCTGGGTCAGTGAACATGTCCTGGATTAGGTGATGATCACCTGGTCAGTTTCCAGGTACTGGGTCAGTGAACATGTCCCTAATTAGATGATGATCACCTGCTCAGTTTCCAGGTGCTGGGTCAGTGAACATGTCCTGGATTAGGCGATGATCAACTGGTCAGTTTCCAGGTGCTGGGTCAGTGAACATGTCCTGGGTTAGGTGATGATCACCTGGTTAGTTTCCAGGTGCTGTGTCAGTGAACATGTCCTGAGTTAGGTGATGATCACCTGGTTAGTTTCCAGGTGCTGTGTCAGTGAACATGTCCTGGATTAGGCGATGATCACCTGGTTAGTTTCCAGGTGCTGGGTCAGTGAACATGTCCTGGGTTAGGTGATGATCACCTGGTCAGTTTCCAGGTACTGTGTCAGTGAACATGTCCTGGGTTAGGTGATGATCACCTGGTTAGTTTCCAGGTGCTGGGTCAGTGAACATGTCCTGGGTTAGGTGTTGTACAGCTGGTCAGTTTCCAGGTGCTGGTTCAGTGAACATGTCCTGGATTAGGCGATGATCACCTGGTTAGTTTCCAGGTGCTGGGTCAGTGAACATGTCCTGGGTTAGGTGATGATCACCTGGTCAGTTTCCAGTTGCTGGGTCAGTGAACATGTCCTGGGTTAGGTGATGATCACCTGGTCAGTTTCCAGGTGCTGGTTCAGTGAACATGTCCTGGGTTAGGTGATGATCACCTGGTTAGTTTCCAGGTGCTGGGTCAGTGAACATGTCCTGGGTTAGGTGATGATCACCTGGTCAGTTTCCAGGGACTGGGTCAGTGAACATGTCCTGGGTTAGGTGATGATCACCTGGTTAGTTTCCAGGTGCTGTGTCAGTGAACATGTCCTGGGTTAGGTGATGATCACCTGGTTAGTTTCCAGGTGCTGGGTCAGTGAACATGTCCTGGGTTAGGTGATGATCACCTGGTCAGTTTCCAGGTACTGTGTCAGTGAACATGTCCTGAGTTAGGTGATGATCACCTGGTTAGTTTCCAGGTGCTGTGTCAGTGAACATGTCCTGGATTAGGCGATGATCACCTGGTCAGTTTCCAGGTACTGTGTCAGTGAACATGTCCTGGGTTAGGTGATGATCACCTGTTTAGTTTCCAGGTGCTGGGTCAGTGAACATGTCCTGGGTTAGGTGTTGTACAGCTGGTCAGTTTCCAGGTGCTGGTTCAGTGAACATGTCCTGGATTAGGCGATGATCACCTGGTTAGTTTCCAGGTGCTGGGTCAGTGAACATGTCCTGGGTTAGGTGATGATCACCTGGTCAGTTTCCAGTTGCTGGGTCAGTGAACATGTCCTGGGTTAGGTGATGATCACCTGGTCAGTTTCCAGGTGCTGGTTCAGTGAACATGTCCTGGGTTAGGTGATGATCACCTGGTCAGTTTCCTGTTACTGGGTCAGTGAACATGTCCTGGGTTAGGTGATGATCACCTGGTCAGTTTCCAGGTGCTGGGTCAGTGAACATGTCCTGGATTAGGCGATGATCACCTGGTCAGTTTCCAGGTGCTGTGTCAGTGAACATGTCCTGGGTTAGGTGATGATCACCTGGTTAGTTTCCAGGTGCTGGGTCAGTGAACATGTCCTGGGTTAGGTGATGATCACCTGGTTAGTTTCCAGGCACTGGGTCAGTGAACATGTCCTGGATTAGGTGATGATCACCTGGTCAGTTTCCAGGTGCTGGGTCAGTGAACATGTCCTGGATTAGGTGATGATCACCTGGTTAGTTTCCAGGTGCTGGGTCAGTGAACATGTCCTGGGTTAGGTGATGATCACCTGGTCAGTTTCCAGGTACTGGGTCAGTGAACATGTCCTGGGTTAGGTGATGATCACATGGTCAGTTTCCAGGTACTGGGTCAGTGAACATGTCCTGGATTAGGTGATGATCACCTGGTCAGTTTCCAGGTACTGGGTCAGTGAACATGTCCTGGATTAGGTGATGATCACCTGGTCAGTTTCCAGGTGCTGGGTCAGTGAACATGTCCTGGATTAGGCGATGATCACCTGGTCAGTTTCCAGGTGCTGGGTCAGTGAACATGTCCTGGATTAGGCGATGATCACCTGGTCAGTTTCCAGGTACTGGGTCAGTGAACATGTCCTGGGTTAGGTGATGATCAAATGGTCAGTTTCCAGGTGCTGTGTCAGTGAACATGTCCTGGGTTAGGTGATGATCACCTGGTCAGTTTCCAGGTGCTGGGTCAGTGAACATGTCCTGGGTTAGGCGATGATCACCTGGTCAGTTTCCAGGTGCTGGGTCAGTGAACATGTCCTGGGTTAGGTGATGATGAACTGGTTAGTTTCCAGGTGCTGTGTCAGTGAACATGTCCTGGGTAAGGTGATGATCACCTGGTCAGTTTCCAGGTGCTGGGTCAGTGAACATGTCCTGGATTAGGTGATGATCACCTGGTGAGTTTCCAGGTGCTGTGTCAGTGAGCATGTCCTGGGTTAGGTGATGATCACCTGGTCAGTTTCCAGGTGCTGTGTCAGTGAACATGTCCTGGGTTAGGTGATGATCACCTGGTCAGTTTCCAGGTGCTGTGTCAGTGAACATGTCCTGGATTAGGCGATGATCACCTGGTCAGTTTCCAGGTGCTGGGTCAGTGAACATGTTCTGGATTAGGTGATGATCACCTGGTTAGTTTCCAGGTGCTGGGTCAGTGAACATGTACTGGATTAGGTGATGATCACCTGGTTAGTTTCCAGGTGCTGGGTCTGTGAACATGTCCTGGGTTAGGTGATGATCACCTGGTCAGTTTCCAGGTGCTGGGTCAGTGAACATGTCCTGGATTAGGTGATGATCACCTGGTTAGTTTCCAGGTGCTGGGTCAGTGAACATGTCCTGGGTTAGGTGATGATCACCTGGTCAGTTTCCAGGTACTGGGTCAGTGAACATGTCCTGGGTTAGGTGATGATCACTTGGTTAGTTTCCAGGTGCTGGGTCAGTGAACATGTCCTGGGTTAGGTGATGATCACCTGGTCAGTTTCCAGGTGCTGGGTCAGTGAACATGTCCTGGGTTAGGTGATGATCACCTGGTCAGTTTCCAGGTGCTGGGTCAGTGAACATGTCCTGGGTTAGGTGATGATCACCTGGTCAGTTTCCAGGTGCTGGGTCAGTGAACATGTCCTGGGTTAGGTGATGATCACCTGGTCAGTTTCCAGGTACTGGGTCAGTGAACATGTCCTGGGTTAGGTGATGATCACCTGGTTAGTTTCCAGGTGCTGGGTCAGTGAACATGTCCTGGATTAGGCGATGATCACCTGGTTAGTTTCCAGGTACTGGGTCAGTGAACATGTCCTGGATTAGGTGATGCTCACCTGGTCAGTTTCCAGGTACTGGGTCAGTGAACATGTCCTGGATTAGGTGATGATCACCTGGTCAGTTTCCAGGTGCTGTGTCTGTGAACATGTCCTGGATTAGGCGATGATCACCTGGTCAGTTTCCAGGTGCTGTGTCTGTGAACATGTCGTGGGTTAGGTGATGATCACCTGGTTAGTTTCCAGGTACTGGGTCAGTGAACATGTCCTGGGTTAGGTGATGCTCACCTGGTCAGTTTCCAGGTGCTGGGTCAGTGAACATGTCCTGGATTAGGCGATGATCACCTGGTCAGTTTCCAGGTACTGGGTCAGTGAACATGTCCTAGATTAGGTGATGCTCACCTGGTCAGTTTCCAGGTGCTGGGTCAGTGAACATGTCCTGGATTAGGTGATGCTCACCTGGTTAGTTTCCAGGTACTGGGTCAGTGAACATGTCCTGTGATAGGTGATGATCACCTGGTTAGTTTCCAGGTACTGTGTCAGTGAACATGTCCTGGGTTAGGTGATGATCACCTGGTCAGTTTCCAGGTACTGTGTCAGTGAACATGTCCTGGGTTAGGTGATGATCACCTGGTTAGTTTCCAGGTGCTGTGTCAGTGAACATGTCCTGGGTTAGGTGATGATCACCTGGTCAGTTTCCAGGTGCTGGGTCAGTGAACATGTCCTGGGTTAGGTGATGATGAACTGGTTAGTTTCCAGGTGCTGTGTCAGTGAACATGTCCTGGGTAAGGTGATGATCACCTGGTCAGTTTCCATTTGCTGGGTCAGTGAACATGTCCTGGGTTAGGTGATGATCACCTGGTGAGTTTCCAGGTGCTGTGTCAGTGAGCATGTCCTGGGTTAAGTGATGATCACCTGGTCAGTTTCCAGGTGCTGTGTCAGTGAACATGTCCTGTGATAGGTGATGATCACCTGGTCAGTTTCCAGGTGCTGTGTCAGTGAACATGTCCTGGGTTAGGTGATGATCACCTGGTCAGTTTCCAGGTGCTGGGTCAGTGAACATGTCCTGTGTTAGGTGATGCTCACCTGGTCAGTTTCCAGGTACTGGGTCAGTGAACATGTCCTGGGTTAGGTGATGATCACCTGGTCAGTTTCCAGGTGCTGGTTCAGTGAACATGTCCTGGGTTAGGTGATGATCACCTGGTCAGTTTCCAGGTGCTGTGTCAGTGAACATGTCCTGGATTAGGTGATGATCACCTGGTTAGTTTCCAGGTACTGGGTCAGTGAACATGTCCTGGGTTAGGTAATGATCACCTGGTCACTTTCCAGGTGCTGGGTCAGTGAACATGTCCTGGGTTAGGTGATGATCACCTGGTCAGTTTCCAGGTACTGGGTCAGTGAACATGTCCTGGATTAGGCGATGATCACCTGGTTAGTTTCCAGGTACTGGGTCAGTGAACATGTCCTGGGTTAGGCGATGATCACCTGGTCAGTTTCCAGGTGCTGTGTCAGTGAACATGTCCTGGATTAGGCGATGATCACCTGGTCAGTTTCCAGGTGCTGGGTCAGTGAACATGTCCTGGATTAGGTGATGATCACCTGGTGAGTTTCCAGGTGCTGGGTCAGTGAACATGTCCTGTATTAGGTGATGATCACCTGGTTAGTTTCCAGGTGCTGGGTCAGTGAACATGTCCTGGGTTAGGTGATGATCACCTGGTTAGTTTCCAGGTGCTGGGTCAGTGAACATGTCCTGGGTTAGGTGATGATCACCTGGTCAGTTTCCAGGTGCTAGGTCAGTGAACATGTCCTGGGTTAGGTGATGATCACCTGGTCAGTTTCCAGGTACTGGGTCAGTGAACATGTCCTGGGTTAGGTTATGATCACCTGGTCAGTTTCCAGGTACTGGGTCAGTGAACATGTCCTGGGTTAGGTGATGATCACCTGGTCAGTTTCCAGGTGCTGGGTCAGTGAACATGTCCTGGATTAGGCGATGATCACCTGGTCAGTTTCCAGGTGCTGGGTCAGTGAACATGTCCTGGATTAGGTGATGCTCACCTGGTCAGTTTCCAGGTGCTGTGTCAGTGAACATGTCCTGGGTTAGGTGATGATCACCTGGTCAGTTTCCAGGTGCTGGGTCAGTGAACATGTCCTGGGTTAGGTGATGATCACCTGGTCAGTTTCCAGGTACTGGGTCAGTGAACATGTCCTGGATTAGGTGATGATCACCTGGTCAGTTTCCAGGTACTGGGTCAGTGAACATGTCCTGGATTAGGTGATGCTCACCTGGTCAGTTTCCAGGTGCTGGGTCAGTGAACATGTCCTGGATTAGGCGATGAAAACCTGGTCAGTTTCCAGGTACTGGGTCAGTGAACATGTCCTGGGTTAGGTGATGATCACCTGGTCAGTTTCCAGGTGCTAGGTCAGTGAACATGTCCCGGATTAGGCGATGATCACCTGGTTAGATTCCAGGTGCTGGGTCAGTGAACATGTCCTGGGTTAGGTGATGATCACCTGGTCAGTTTCCAGGTGCTAGGTCAGTGAACATGTCCTGGGTTAGGTGATGATCAACTGGTCAGTTTCCAGGTACTGGGTCAGTGAACATGTCCTGGGTTAGCTGATGATCACCTGGTTAGATTCCAGGTGCTGGGTCAGTGAACATGTCCTGGGTTAGGTGATGATCACCTGGTCAGTTTCCAGGTGCTGGGTCAGTGAACATCTCCTGGGTTAGGTGATGATCACCTGGTCAGTTTCCAGGTGCTAGGTCAGTGAACATGTCCTGGGTTAGGTGATGATCACCTGGTCAGTTTCCAGGTGCTGGGTCAGTGAACATGTCCTGGATTAGGTGATGATCACCTGGTCAGTTTCCAGGTACTGGGTCAGTGAACATGTCCCTAATTAGGTGATGATCACCTGGTCAGTTTCCAGGTGCTGGGTCAGTGAACATGTCCTGGATTAGGCGATGATCACCTGGTCAGTTTCCAGGTACTGTGTCAGTGAACATGTCCTGGGTTAGGTGATGATCACCTGGTCAGTTTCCAGGTGCTGGGTCAGTGAACATGTCCTGGGTTAGGTGATGATCACCTGGTCAGTTTCCAGGTGCTGGGTCAGTGAACATGTCCTGGGTTAGGTGATGATCACCTGGTCAGTTTCCAGGTGCTGGGTCAGTGAACATGTCCTGGATTAGGTGATGATCACCTGGTCAGTTTCCAGGTACTGGGTCAGTGAACATGTCCCTAATTAGGTGATGATCACCTGGTCAGTTTCCAGGTGCTGGGTCAGTGAACATGTCCTGGATTAGGCGATGATCACCTGGTCAGTTTCCAGGTGCTGTGTCAGTGAACATGTCCTGGGTTAGGCGATGATCACCTGGTCAGTTTCCAGGTGCTGTGTCAGTGAACATGTCCTGGATTAGGTGATGATCACCTGGTCAGTTTCCAGGTACTGGGTCAGTGAACATGTCCCTAATTAGGTGATGATCACCTGGTCAGTTTCCAGGTGCTGGGTCAGTGAACATGTCCTGGATTAGGCGATGATCACCTGGTCAGTTTCCAGGTACTGTGTCAGTGAACATGTCCTGAGTTAGGTGATGATCACCTGGTTAGTTTCCAGGTGCTGGGTCAGTGAACATGTCCTGGATTAGGCGATGATCACCTGGTCAGTTTCCAGGTACTGTGTCAGTGAACATGTCCTGGGTTAGGTGTTGTACAGCTGGTCAGTTTCCAGGTGCTGGTTCAGTGAACATGTCCTGGGTTAGGTGATGATCACCTGGTCAGTTTCCAGGTGCTGGGTCAGTGAACATGTCCTGGGTTAGGTGTTGTACAGCTGGTCAGTTTCCAGGTGCTGGTTCAGTGAACATGTCCTGGGTTAGGTGATGATCACCTGGTCAGTTTCCAGGTGCTGGGTCAGTGAACATGTCCTGGATTAGGCGATGATCACCTGGTTAGTTTCCAGGTGCTGGGTCAGTGAACATGTCCTGGGTTAGGTGATGATCACCTGGTTAGTTTCCAGGTGCTGGGTCAGTGAACATGTCCTGGGTTAGGTGATGATCACCTGGTTAGTTTCCAGGTGCTGGGTCAGTGAACATGTCCTGGGTTAGGTGTTGTACAGCTGGTCAGTTTCCAGGTGCTGGTTCAGTGAACATGTCCTGGGTTAGGTGATGATCACCTGGTCAGTTTCCAGGTGCTGGGTCAGTGAACATGTCCTGGATTAGGCGATGATCACCTGGTTAGTTTCCAGGTGCTGGGTCAGTGAACATGTCCTGGGTTAGGTGATGATCACCTGGTCAGTTTCCAGGTGCTGTGTCAGTGAACATGTCCTGGATTAGGCGATGATCACCTGGTTAGTTTCCAGGTGCTGGGTCAGTGAACATGTCCTGGGTTAGGTGATGATCACCTGGTCAGTTTCCAGTTGCTGGGTCAGTGAACATGTCCTGGGTTAGGTGATGATCACCTGGTCAGTTTCCAGGTGCTGGTTCAGTGAACATGTCCTGGGTTAGGTGATGATCACCTGGTTAGTTTCCAGGTGCTGGGTCAGTGAACATGTACTGGATTAGGCGATGATCACCTGGTCAGTTTCCAGGTGCTGTGTCAGTGAACATGTCCTGGGTTAGGTGATGATCACCTGGTCAGTTTCCAGGTACTGGGTCAGTGAACATGTCCTGGATTAGGTGATGATCACCTGGTCAGTTTCCAGGTACTGGGTCAGTGAACATGTCCTGGATTAGGTGATGATCACCTGGTCAGTTTCCAGGTGCTGGGTCAGTGAACATGTCCTGGATTAGGCGATGATCACCTGGTCAGTTTCCAGGTGCTGGGTCAGTGAACATGTCCTGGGTTAGGTGATGATCACCTGGTTACTTTCCAGGTACTGGGTCAGTGAAGATGTCCTGGATTAGCTGATGATCACCTGGTCAGTTTCCAGGTGCTGTGTCAGTGAACATGTCCTGGGTTAGGTGATGATCACCTGCTCAGTTTCCAGGTACTGGGTCAGTGAACATGTCCTGGATTAGGTGATGATCACCTGGTCAGTTTCCAGGTGCTGGGTCAGTGAACATGTCCTGGATTAGGTGATGCTCACCTGGTCAGTTTCCAGGTGCTGGGTCAGTGAACATGTCCTGGGTTAGGTGATGATCACCTGCTCAGTTTCCAGGTACTGGGTCAGTGAACATGTCCTGGATTAGGTGATGATCACCTGGTCAGTTTCCAGGTGCTGGGTCAGTGAACATGTCCTGGATTAGGTGATGCTCACCTGGTCAGTTTCCAGGTGCTGGGTCAGTGAACATGTCCTGGGTTAGGTGATGATCACCTGGTCAGTTTCCAGGTGCTGGGTCAGTGAACATGTCCTGGGTTAGGCGATGATCACCTGGTCAGTTTCCAGGTGCTGGGTCAGTGAACATGTCCTGGGTTAGGTGATGATGAACTGGTTAGTTTCCAGGTGCTGTGTCAGTGAACATGTCCTGGGTTAGGTGATGATCACCTGGTCAGTTTCCAGGTGCTGGGTCAGTGAACATGTCCTGGGTTAGGCGATGATCACCTGGTCAGTTTCCAGGTGCTGGGTCAGTGAACATGTCCTGGGTTAGGTGATGATGAACTGGTTAGTTTCCAGGTGCTGTGTCAGTGAACATGTCCTGGGTTAGGTGATGATCACCTGGTCAGTTTCCAGGTGCTGGGTCAGTGAACATGTCCTGGGTTAGGCGATGATCACCTGGTCAGTTTCCAGGTGCTGGGTCAGTGAACATGTCCTGGGTTAGGTGATGATGAACTGGTTAGTTTCCAGGTGCTGTGTCAGTGAACATGTCCTGGGTTAGGTGATGATCACCTGGTCAGTTTCCAGGTGCTGGGTCAGTGAACATGTCCTGGGTTAGGCGATGATCACCTGGTCAGTTTCCAGGTGCTGGGTCAGTGAACATGTCCTGGGTTAGGTGATGATGAACTGGTTAGTTTCCAGGTGCTGTGTCAGTGAACATGTCCTGGGTTAGGTGATGATCACCTGGTCAGTTTCCAGGTGCTGGGTCAGTGAACATGTCCTGGGTTAGGTGATGATGAACTGGTTAGTTTCCAGGTGCTGTGTCAGTGAACATGTCCTGGGTTAGGCGATGATCACCTGGTCAGTTTCCAGGTGCTGGGTCAGTGAACATGTCCTGGGTTAGGTGATGATGAACTGGTTAGTTTCCAGGTGCTGTGTCAGTGAACATGTCCTGGGTTAGGTGATGATCACCTGGTCAGTTTCCAGGTGCTGGGTCAGTGAACATGTCCTGGGTTAGGTGATGATCACCTGGTCTGTTTCCAGGTACTGTGTCAGTGAACATGTCCTGGATTAGGTGATGATCACCTGGTCAGTTTCCAGGTACTGGGTCAGTGAACATGTCCTGGGTTAGGTGATGATGAACTGGTTAGTTTCCAGGTGCTGTGTCAGTGAACATGTCCTGGGTTAGGCGATGATCACCTGGTCAGTTTCCAGGTGCTGGGTCAGTGAACATGTCCTGGGTTAGGTGATGATGAACTGGTTAGTTTCCAGGTGCTGTGTCAGTGAACATGTCCTGGGTTAGGTGATGATCACCTGGTCAGTTTCCAGGTGCTGGGTCAGTGAACATGTCCTGGGTTAGGTGATGATCACCTGGTCTGTTTCCAGGTACTGGGTCAGTGAACATGTCCTGGATTAGGTGATGATCACCTGGTCAGTTTCCAGGTGCTGGGTCAGTGAACATGTCCTGGATTAGGTGATGATCACCTGGTGAGTTTCCAGGTGCTGTGTCAGTGAGCATGTCCTGGGTTAGGTGATGATCACCTGGTCAGTTTCCAGGTGCTGTGTCAGTGAACATGTCCTGGATTAGGCGATGATCACCTGGTCAGTTTCCAGGTGCTGGGTCAGTGAACATGTTCTGGATTAGGTGATGATCACCTGGTTAGTTTCCAGGTGCTGGGTCAGTGAACATGTCCTGGATTAGGTGATGATCACCTGGTTAGTTTCCAGGTGCTGGGTCAGTGAACATGTCCTGGGTTAGGTGATGATCACCTGGTCAGTTTCCAGGTGCTGGGTCAGTGAACATGTCCTGGGTTAGGTGATGATCACCTGGTCAGTTTCCAGGTGCTGGGTCAGTGAACATGTCCTGGGTTAGGTGATGATCACCTGGTCAGTTTCCAGGTGCTGTGTCAGTGAACATGTCCTGGGTTAGGTGAGGATCACCTGGTTAGTTTCCAGGTGCTGGGTCAGTGAACATGTCCTGGGTTAGGTGATGATCACCTGGTCAGTTTCCAGGTGCTGGGTCAGTGAACATGTCCTGGGTTAGGTGATGATCACCTGGTCAGTTTCCAGGTGCTGGGTCAGTGAACATGTCCTGGGTTAGGTGATGATCACCTGGTCAGTTTCCAGGTGCTGTGTCAGTGAACATGTCCTGGGTTAGGTGAGGATCACCTGGTTAGTTTCCAGGTGCTGGGTCAGTGAACATGTCCTGGATTAGGTGATGCTCACCTGGTCAGTTTCCAGGTGCTGGGTCAGTGAACATGTCCTGGGTTAGGTGATGATCACCTGGTCAGTTTCCAGGTGCTGGTACAGTGAACATGTCCTGGGTTAGGTGATGATCACCTGGTTAGTTTCCAGGTGCTGGGTCAGTGAACATGTCCTGGGTTAGGTGATGATCACCTGGTCAGTTTCCAGGTACTGGGTCAGTGAACATGTCCTGGGTTAGGTGATGATCACCTGGTCAGTTTCCAGGTACTGGGTCAGTGAACATGTCCTGGGTTAGGTGATGATCACCTGGTCAGTTTCCAGGTGCTGGGTCAGTGAACATGTCCTGGATTAGGCGATGATCACCTGGTTAGTTTCCAGGTACTGGGTCAGTGAACATGTCCTGGATTAGGTGATGCTCACCTGGTCAGTTTCCAGGTACTGGGTCAGTGAACATGTCCTGGATTAGGTGATGATCACCTGGTCAGTTTCCAGGTGCTGTGTCTGTGAACATGTCCTGGATTAGGCGATGATCACCTGGTCAGTTTCCAGGTGCTGGGTCAGTGAACATGTCCTGGGTTAGTTGATGATCACCTGGTTAGTTTCCAGGTGCTGTGTCAGTGAACATGTCCTGGGTTAGGTGATGATCACCTGGTCAGTTTCCAGGTGCTGTGTCAGTGAACATGTCCTGGATTAGGCGATGATCACCTGGTCAGTTTCCAGGTGCTGTGTCTGTGAACATGTCCTGGATTAGGTGATGATCACCTGGTCAGTTTCCAGGTGCTGTGTCTGTGAACATGTCCTGGATTAGGTGATGATCACCTGGTCAGTTTCCAGGTGCTGTGTCTGTGAACATGTCCTGGATTAGGCGATGATCACCTGGTTACTTTCCAGGTACTGGGTCAGTGAACATGTCCTGGATTAGGTGATGCTCACCTGGTCAGTTTCCAGGTACTGGGTCAGTGAACATGTCCTGGATTAGGTGATGATCACCTGGTCAGTTTCCAGGTGCTGTGTCAGTGAACATGTCCTGGGTTAGGTGATGAACACCTGGTCAGTTTCCAGGTGCTGTGTCAGTGAGCATGTCCTGGGTTAGGTGATGATCACCTGGTCAGTTTCCAGGTGCTGGGTCAGTGAACAT
This sequence comes from Heterodontus francisci, assembly GCF_036365525.1. Lineage (NCBI taxonomy): Eukaryota > Metazoa > Chordata > Chondrichthyes > Heterodontiformes > Heterodontidae > Heterodontus > Heterodontus francisci. The sequence continues at coordinate 78,140 of NW_027140244.1, forward strand.
GGCCTGGATTAGGCGATGATTACCTGGTCAGTTTCCAGGTGCTGGGTCAGTGAACATGTCCTGGGTTAGGTGATGATCACCTGGTCAGTTTCCAGGTACTGGGTCAGTGAACATGTCCTGGATTAGGTGATGATCACCTGGTCAGTTTCCAGGTGCTGGGTCAGTGAACATGTCCCGGATTAGGTGATGATCACCTGGTCAGTTTCCAGGTGCTGGGTCAGTGAACATGTCCTGGATTAGGCGATGATCACCTGGTTAGTTTCCAGGTACTGGGTCAGTGAACATGTCCTGGGTTAGGTGATGATCACCTGGTTAGTTTCCAGGTGCTGTGTCTGTGAACATGTCCTGGATTAGGCGATGATCACCTGGTCAGTTTCCAGGTGCTGTGTCTGTGAACATGTCCTGGATTAGGTGATGATCACCTGGTCAGTTTCCAGGTGCTGTGTCTGTGAACATGTCCTGGGTTAGGTGATGATCACCTGGTTAGTTTCCAGGTGCTGTGTCAGTGAACATGTCCTGGGTTAGGCGATGATCACCTGGTTACTTTCCAGGTACTGGGTCAGTGAACATGTCCTGGGTTAGGCGATGATCACCTGGTTACTTTCCAGGTACTGGGTCAGTGATCATGTCCTGGATTAGGCGATGATCACCTGGTCAGTTTCCAGGTGCTGGGTCAGTGAACATGTCCTGGGTTAGGTGATGATCACCTGGTCAGTTTCCAGGTGCTGGGTCAGTGAACATGTCCTGGATTAGGTGATGATCACCTGGTCAGTTTCCAGGTACTGGGTCAGTGAACATGTCCTGGATTAGGTGATGCTCACCTGGTCAGTTTCCAGGTGCTGTGTCAGTGAACATGTCCTGGATTAGGTGATGATCACCTGGTCAGTTTCCAGGTGCTGGGTCAGTGAACATGTCCTGGATTAGGTGATGATCACCTGGTCAGTTTCCAGGTACTGGGTCAGTGAACATGTCCTGGATTAGGTGATGCTCACCTGGTCAGTTTCCAGGTGCTGTGTCAGTGAACATGTCCTGGATTAGGTGATGATCACCTGGTCAGTTTCCAGGTGCTGGGTCAGTGAACATGTCCTGGATTAGGCGATGATCACCTGGTCAGTTTCCAGGTACTGGGTCAGTGAACATGTCCTGGATTAGGTGATGCTCACCTGGTCAGTTTCCAGGTGCTGGGTCAGTGAACATGTCCTGGATTAGGCGATGAAAACCTGGTCAGTTTCCAGGTACTGGGTCAGTGAACATGTCCTGGGTTAGCTGATGATCACCTGGTTAGATTCCAGGTGCTGGGTCAGTGAACATGTCCTGGGTTAGGTGATGATCACCTGGTCAGTTTCCAGGTGCTGGATCAGTGAACATGTCCTGGGTTAGGTGATGATCACCTGGTCAGTTTCCAGGTGCTGGATCAGTGAACATGTCCTGGGTTAGGTGATGATCACCTGGTCAGTTTCCAGGTGCTGGGTCAGTGAACATGTCCTGGGTTAGGTGATGATCACCTGGTTAGTTTCCAGGTGCTGGGTCAGTGAACATGTCCTGGATTAGGCGATGATCACCTGGTCAGTTTCCAGGTACTGTGTCAGTGAACATGTCCTGAGTTAGGTGATGATCACCTGGTTAGTTTCCAGGTGCTGTGTCAGTGAACATGGCCTGGGTTAGGTGATGATCACCCCTGGTCAGTTTCCAGTTGCTGGGTCAGTGAACATGTCCTGGATTAGGCGATGATCACCTGGTCAGTTTCCAGGTACTGTGTCAGTGAACATGTCCTGGGTTAGGTGATGATCACCTGGTCAGTTTCCAGGTACTGTGTCAGTGAACATGTCCTGGGTTAGGTGATGATCACCTGGTTAGTTTCCAGGTGCTGGGTCAGTGAACATGTCCTGGGTTAGGTGTTGTACAGCTGGTCAGTTTCCAGGTGCTGGTTCAGTGAACATGTCCTGGGTTAGGTTTTGTACACCTGGTTAGTTTCCAGGTGCTGGGTTAGTGAACATGTCCTGGGTTAGGTGATGATCACCTGGTCAGTTTCCAGGTGCTGTGTCAGTGAACATGTCCTGGGTTAGGTGATGTTCACCTGGTTAGTTTCCAGGTACTGGTTCAGTGAACATGTCCTAGATTAGGTGATGATCACTTGGTCAGTTTCCAGGTACTGGGTCAGTGAACATGTCCTGGGTTAGGTGATGATCACCTGGTCAGTTTCCAGGTACTGGGTCAGTGAACATGTCCTGGGTTAG
>NW_027140246.1:1115000-1152500 GCF_036365525.1 Heterodontus francisci
TCAGGGCCTGGACTGTGGTGTGTGTGCATATATGTATATAGATATATATATGTCTCAGGGCCTGGACCGTGGTGTGTGTGTGTATATATATATATAAGTCTCAGGGTCTGGACTGCGGTGTGTGTGTGTGTGTATATATATATATATTTAAGTCTCATGGCCTGGACTGTGGTGTGTGTGTATATATATATATATATATATGTCTCAGGGCCTGGACTGTGGTGTGTGTGTGTATATATATGTCTCAGGGCCTGGACTGTGGCGTGTGTGTATATATATATATATATATGTCTCAGGGCCTGGACTGTGGCGTGTGTGTATATATATATATGTCTCAGGGCCTGGACTGTGGCGTGTGTGTGTGTGTGTGTGTGTATATATATAAGTCTCAGGGTCTGGACTGCGGTGTGTGTGTGTATATATATAAGTATCAGGGCCTGGACTGTGGTGTGTGTGTGTGTATATATATAAGTCTCAGGGTCTGGACTGCGGTGTGTGTGTGTGTATATATATAAGTCTCAGGGTCTGGACTGCGGTGTGTGTGTGTGTGTATATATATATATATATATATATAATTCTCAAGGTCTGGACTGTGGTGTCTCTGTGTATATAAATATAGAAGTCTCAGGGCCTGGACAGTGGTGTTTGTGTGTATATATGTAAGTTTCAGGGCCTGGACTGTGGTGTGTGTGTGTGTATATATATATAGGTCTCAGGGCCTGGACTGTGGTGTGTGTGTGTAGAAATATATATAAGTCTCAGGGCCTGGACTGTGGTGTGTGTGTGTGTATATATGTAAGTTTCAGGGCCTGGACTGCGGTGTGTGTGTGTATATATATAGGTCTCAGTACCTGGACTGCGGTGTGTGTGTGTATATAAATATAGAAGTCTCAGGGCCTGGACAGTGGTGTGTGTGTGTGTATATATATAAGTCTCAGGGCCTGGACTGTGGTGTGTGTATGTGTATATATATAAGTATCAGGGCCTGGACTGTGGTGAGTGTGTGTGTATATATATAAGTATCAGGGCCTGGACAGTGGTGTGTGTGTGTGTATATATATAAGTCTCAGGGCCTGGACTGTGGTGAGTGTGTGTGTATATATATAAGTCTCAGGGCCTGGACTGTGGTGTGTGTATGTGTATATATATAAGTATCAGGGCCTGGACTGTGGTGAGTGTGTGTGTATATATATAAGTATCAGGGCCTGGACTGTGGTGTGTGTGTGTGTATATATATAAGTCTCAGGGCCTGGACTGTGGTGAGCGTGTGTGTATATATATAAGTCTCAGGGCCTGGACTGTGGTGAGCGTGTGTATATATATATAAGTCTCAGGGCATGGGATGTGGTGTGTGTGTGTATATATATAAGTCTCAGGGCCTGGACTGTGGTGAGTGTGTGTGTATATATATAAGTCTCAGGGCATGGGATGTGGTGTGTGTGTGTATATATATAAGTCTCAGGGCCTGGACTGTGGTGAGTGTGTGTGTATATATATAAGTCTCAGGGCATGGGATGTGGTGTGTGTGTGTATATATATAAGTCTCAGGGCCTGGACTGTGGTGAGTGTGTGTGTATATATATAAGTCTCAGGGCCTGGACTGTGGTGTGTGTGTATATATATATAAGTCTCAGGGCCTGGACTGTGGTGAGTGTGTGTGTATATATATAAGTCTCAGGGCATGGGATGTGGTGTGTGTGTGTATATATATAAGTATCAGGGCCTGGACTGTGGTGAGCGTGTGTGTATATATATAAGTCTCAGGGCCTGGACTGTGGTGAGTGTGTGTATATATATATAAGTCTCAGGGCATGGGATGTGGTGTGTGTGTGTATATATATAAGTATCAGGGCCTGGACTGTGGTGAGCGTGTGTGTATATATATGAGTCTCAGGGCCTGGACTGTGGTGAGTGTGTGTGTATATATATAAGTCTCAGGGCATGGGATGTGGTGTGTGTGTGTATATATATAAGTCTCAGGGCCTGGACTGTGGTGTGTGTGTGTGTATATATATATAAGTCTCAGGGCCTGGACTGTGGTGTGTGTGTGTGTATATATATAAGTATCAGGGCCTGGACTGTGGTGTGTGTGTGTATATATATATGTCTCAGGGCCTGGACTGTGGTGAGCGTGTGTGTATATATATAAGTCTCAGGGCATGGGATGTGGTGTGTGTGTGTATATATATAAGTATCAGGGCCTGGACTGTGGTGTGTGTGTGTATATATAAGTCTCAGGGCCTGGACTGTGGTGAGCGTGTGTGTATATATATAAGTCTCAGGGCATGGGATGTGGTGAGCGTGTGTGTATATATATGTCTCAGGGCCTGGACTGTGGTGAGCGTGTGTGTATATATATAAGTCTCAGGGCCTGGACTGTGGTGAGTGTGTGTGTATATATATAAGTCTCAGGGCCTGGACTGTGGTGTGTGTGTATATATATATAAGTCTCAGGGCCTGGACTGTGGTGAGTGTGTGTGTATATATATAAGTATCAGGGCCTGGACTGTGGTGTGTGTGTGTATATATATAAGTCTCAGGGCCTGGACTGTGGTGAGCGTGTGTGTATATATATAAGTCTCAGGGCATGGGATGTGGTGAGCGTGTGTGTATATATATAAGTCTCAGGGCCTGGACTGTGGTGAGCGTGTGTGTATATATATAAGTATCAGGGCCTGGACTGTGGTGAGCGTGTGTGTATATATATAAGTCTCAGGGCCTGGACTGTGGTGAGTGTGTGTGTATATATATAAGTCTCAGGGCCTGGACTGTGTTGTGTGTGTGTATATATATAAGTCTCAGGGCCTGGACTGTGGTGAGTGTGTGTGTATATATATAAGTCTCAGGGCATGGGATGTGGTGTGTGTGTATATATATAAGTATCAGGGCCTGGACTGTGGTGTGTGTGTGTATATATATAAGTCTCAGGGCCTGGACTGTGGTGAGCATGTGTGTAAATATATAAGTCTCAGGGCATGGGATGTGGTGAGCGTGTGTGTATATATATAAGTCTCAGGGCCTGGACTGTGGTGAGCGTGTGTGTATATATATAAGTCTCAGGGCCTGGACTGTGGTGAGTGTGTGTGTATATATATAAGTCTCAGGGCATGGGATGTGGTGAGCGTGTGTGTATATATATAAGTCTCAGGGCCTGGACTGTGGTGAGCGTGTGTGTATATATATAAGTCTCAGGGCCTGGACTGTGGTGAGTGTGTGTGTATATATAAGTCTCAGGGCATGGACTGTGGTGAGTGTGTGTATATATATATAAGTCTCAGGGCCTGGACTGTGGTGAGCGTGTGTGTATATATATAAGTCTCAGGGCCTGGACTGTGGTGAGCGTGTGTGTATATATATAAGTATCAGGGCCTGGACTGTGGTGTGTGTGTGTATATATATAAGTATCAGGGCCTGGACTGTGGTGTGTGTGTGTATATATATAAGTCTCAGGGCCTGGACTGTGGTGTGTGTGTGTGTGTATATATATAAGTCTCAGGGCCTGGACTGTGGTGTGTGTGTATATATATATGTCTCAGGGCCTGGACTGTGGTGTGTGTGTGTGTGTATATATATAAGTCTCAGGGCCTGGACTGTGGTGTGTGTGTATATATATAAGTATCAGGGCATGGACTGTGGTGTTTGTGTGTGTATATATATAAGTCTCAGGGTCTGGACTGTGGTGAGTGTGTGTATATATATAAGTCTCAGGGCCTGGACTGTGGTGTGTGTGTATATATATATAAGTCTCAGGGCCTGGACTGTGGTGTGTGTGTGTGTGTATATATATAAGTCTCAGGGCCTGGACTGTGGTGTGTGTGTGTATATATATATCAGTCTCAGGGCCTGGACTGTGGTGTGTGTGTGTATATATATATGTCTAAGGGCCTGGACTGTGGTGTGTGTGTGTATATATATAAGTCTCAGGGCCTGGACTGTGGTGTGTGTGTGTATATATATATATAAGTCTCAGGGCCTGGACTGTGGTGTGTGTGTGTGTGTATATATATAAGTCTCAGGGCCTGGACTGTGGTGTGTGTGTGTATATATCTATAAGTCTCAGGGCCTGGACTGTGGTGTGTGTGTGTATATATATAAGTCTCAGGGCCTGGACTGTGGTGTGTGTGTGTATATATATAAGTCTCAGGGTCTGGACTGTGGTGAGTGTGTGTATATATATAAGTCTCAGGGCCTGGACTGTGGTGTGTGTGTGTATATATATAAGTCTCAGGGCCTGGACTGTGGTGTGTGTGTGTATATATATAAGTCTCAGGGCCTGGACTGTGGTGTGTGTGTGTATATATATAAGTCTCAGGGCCTGGACTGTGGTGTGTGTGTATATATATAAGTCTCAGGGCATGGACTGTGGTGTGTGTGTGTATATATATAAGTCTCAGGGCCTGGACTGTGGTGTGTGTGTGTATATATATAAGTCTCAGGGCCTGGACTGTGGTGTGTGTGTGTATATATATAAGTCTCAGGGCCTGGACTGTGGTGTGTGTGTGTATATATATAAGTCTCAGGGCCTGGACTGTGGTGTGTGTGTGTATATATATAAGTCTCAGGGCCTGGACTGTGGTGTGTGTGTGTATATATATAAGTATCAGGGCCTGGACTGTGGTGTGTGTGTATATATATAAGTCTCAGGGCCTGGACTGTGGTGTGTGTGTGTATATATATAAGTCTCAGGGCCTGGACTGTGGTGTGTGTGTGTATATATATAAGTCTCAGGGCCTGGACTGTGGTGTGTGTGTATATATATAAGTCTCAGGGCATGGACTGTGGTGTGTGTGTGTATATATATAAGTCTCAGGGCCTGGACTGTGGTGTGTGTGTGTATATATATAAGTCTCAGGGCCTGGACTGTGGTGTGTGTATATATATATATAAGTCTCAGGGCCTGGACTGTGGTGTGTGTGTGTGTATATATATATAAGTCTCAGGGCCTGGACTGTGGTGTGTGTGTGTGTGTATATATATATAAGTCTCAGGACCTGGACTGTGGTGTGTGTGTGTATATATATATAAGTCTCAGGGCCTGGACTGTGGTGTGTGTGTGTATATATATAAGTCTCAGGGCCTGGACTGTGGTGTGTGTGTGTGTGTATATATATAAGTCTCAGGGCCTGGACTGTGGTGTGTGTGTGTGTATATATATATAAGTCTCAGGGCCTGGACTGGTGTGTGTGTGTATATATATAAGTCTCAGGGCCTGGACTGTGGTGTGTGTGTGTGTGTATATATATAAGTCTCAGGGCATGGACTGTGGTGAGCGTGTGTGTATATATATAAGTCTCAGGGCCTGGACTGTGGTGTGTGTGTGTATATATATAAGTCTCAGGGCCTGGACTGTGGTGTGTGTGTGTGTGTATATATATAAGTCTCAGGGCCTGGACTGTGGTGTGTGTGTGTGTATATATATATAAGTCTCAGGGCCTGGACTGTGGTGTGTGTGTGTATATATAAATCTCAGGGCCTGGACTGTGGTGTGTGTGTGTGTATATATATAAGTCTCAGGGCCTGGACTGTGGTGTGTGTGTGTATATATATAAGTCTCAGGGCCTGGACTGTGGTGTGTGTGTATATATATAAGTCTCAGGGCATGGACTGTGGTGTGTGTGTGTATATATATAAGTCTCAGGGCCTGGACTGTGGTGTGTGTGTGTATATATATATATAAGTCTCAGGGCCTGGACTGTGGTGTGTGTGTGTATATATATATAAGTCTCAGGGCCTGGACTGTGGTGTGTGTGTGTATATATATAAGTCTCAGGGCCTGGACTGTGGTGTGTGTGTGTATATATATATAAGTCTCAGGGCCTGGACTGTGGTGTGTGTGTATATATATAAGTCTCAGGGCATGGACTGTGGTGTGTGTGTGTATATATATAAGTCTCAGGGCCTGGACTGTGGTGTGTGTGTGTATATATATATAAGTCTCAGGGCCTGGACTGTGGTGTGTGTGTGTGTATATATATATAAGTCTCAGGGCCTGGACTGTGGTGTGTGTGTGTGTATATATATAAGTCTCAGGGCCTGGACTGTGGTGTGTGTGTGTATATATATAAGTCTCAGGGCCTGGACTGTGGTGTGTGTGTGTATATATATATAAGTCTCAGGGCCTGGACTGTGGTGTGTGTGTATATATATAAGTCTCAGGGCCTGGACTGTGGTGTGTGTGTGTATATATATAAGTCTCAGGGCCTGGACTGTGGTGTGTGTGTGTATATATATATAAGTCTCAGGGCCTGGACTGTGGTGTGTGTGTATATATATATAAGTCTCTGGGCCTGGACTGTGGTGTGTGTGTGTGTATCTTTATAAGTCTCAGGGCCTGGACTGTGGTGTGTGTGTGTATATATATAAGTCTCAGGGCCTGGACTGTGGTGTGTGTGTGTATATATATAAGTCTCAGGGCCTGGACTGTGGTGTGTGTGTGTATATATATAAGTCTCAGGGTCTGGACTGTGGTGTGTGTGTGTATATATATAAGTCTCAGGGCCTGGACTGTGGTGTGTGTGTGTGTATATATAAGTCTCAGGGCCTGGACTGTGGTGTGTGTGTGTGTATATATATAAGTCTCAGGGCCTGGACTGTGGTGTGTGTGTGTATATATATAAGTCTCAGGGCCTGGACTGTGGTGTGTGTGTGTATATATATAAGTCTCAGGGCCTGGACTGTGGTGTGTGTGTGTGTATATATATAAGTCTCAGGGCCTGGACTGTGGTGTGTGTGTGTATATATATAAGTCTCAGGGCCTGGACTGTGGTGTGTGTGTGTGTGTATATATATAAGTCTCAGGGCCTGGACTGTGGTGTGTGTGTGTATATATATAAGTCTCAGGGCCTAGACTGTGGTGTGTGTGTGTATATATATAAGTCTCAGGGCCTGGACTGTGGTGAGTGTGTGTATATATATAAGTCTCAGGGCCTGGACTGTGGTGTTTGTGTGTATATATATAAGTATCAGGGCATAGACTGTGGTGTGTGTGTGTATATATATAAGTCTCAGGGCATGGACTGTGGTGTTTGTGTGTGTATATATATAAGTCTCAGGGCATGGACTGTGGTGTGTGTGTGTATATATATAAGTCTCAGGGCCTGGACTGTGGTGTGTGTGTGTGTATATATAAGTCTCAGGGCCTGGACTGTGGTGTGTGTGTGTGTATATATATAAGTCTCAGGGCCTGGACTGTGGTGTGTGTGTGTATATATATAAGTCTCAGGGCCTGGACTGTGGTGTGTGTGTGTATATATATAAGTCTCAGGGCCTGGACTGTGGTGTGTGTGTGTGTATATATATAAGTCTCAGGGCCTGGACTGTGGTGTGTGTGTGTATATATATAAGTCTCAGGGCCTGGACTGTGGTGTGTGTGTGTGTGTATATATATAAGTCTCAGGGCCTGGACTGTGGTGTGTGTGTGTATATATATAAGTCTCAGGGCCTAGACTGTGGTGTGTGTGTGTATATATATAAGTCTCAGGGCCTGGACTGTGGTGAGTGTGTGTATATATATAAGTCTCAGGGCCTGGACTGTGGTGTTTGTGTGTATATATATAAGTATCAGGGCATAGACTGTGGTGTGTGTGTGTATATATATAAGTCTCAGGGCCTGGACTGTGGTGTGTGTGTGTATATATATATAAGTCTCAGGGCCTGGACTGTGGTGTGTGTGTGTATATATATAAGTCTCAGGGCCTGGACTGTGGTGTTTGTGTGTATATATATAAGTCTCAGGGCCTGGACTGTGGTGTGTGTGTGTATATATATAAGTCTCAGGGCCTGGACTGTGGTGAGTGTGTGTATATATATATAAGTCTCAGGGCATGGACTGTGGTGTTTGTGTGTGTATATATATAAGTCTCAGGGCATGGACTGTGGTGTTGGTGTGTGTATATATATATAAGTCTCAGGGCATGGACTGTGGTTTTTGTGTGTGTATATATATAAGTCTCAGTGCATGGACTGTGGTGAGTGTGTGTATATATCTAAGTCTCAGGGCCTGGACTGTGGTGTGTGTGTGTATATATATAAGTCTCAGGGCATGGACTGTGGTGTTTGTGTGTATATATATAAGTCTCAGGGCATGGACTGTGGTGTGTGTGTGTATATATATAAGTCTCAGGGCATGGACTGTGGTGAGTGTGTGTATATATATAAGTCTCAGTGCATGGACTGTGGTGTGTGTGTGTATATATATAAGTCTCAGGGCCTGGACTGTGGTGTGTGTGTGTATATATATAAGTCTCAGGGCCTGGACTGTGGTGTGTGTGTGTATATATATAAGTCTCAGGGCCTGGACTGTGGTGTGTGTGTGTATTTATATATAAGTCTCAGGGCATGGACTGTGGTGTTTGTGTGTGTATATATATATAAGTCTCAGGGCCTGGACTGTGGTGAGTGTGTGTCTATATATAAGTCTCAGGGCCTGGACTGTGGTGTGTGTGTGTATATATATAAGTCTCAGGGCATGGACTGTGGTGTTTGTGTGTGTATATATATATAAGTCTCAGGGCCTGGACTGTGGTGAGTGTGTGTATATATATAAGTCTCAGGGCATGGACTGTGGTGTGTGTGTGTATATATATAAGTCTCAGGGCCTGGACTGTGGTGTGTGTGTGTGTATATATATAAGTCTCAGGGCCTGGACTGTGGTGTGTGTGTGTATATATATAAGTCTCAGGGCCTGGACTGTGGTGTGTGTGTGTGTGTATATATATAAGTCTCAGGGCCTGGACTGTGGTGTGTGTGTGTATATATATAAGTCTCAGGGCCTGGACTGTGGTGTGTGTGTGTATATATATAAGTCTCAGGGCCTGGACTGTGGTGAGTGTGTGTATATATATAAGTCTCAGGGCATGGACTGTGGTGTTTGTGTGTATATATATAAGTCTCAGGGCCTGGACTGTGGTGTGTGTGTGTATATATATAAGTCTCAGGGCCTGGACTGTGGTGAGTGTGTATATATATATAAGTCTCAGGGCATGGACTGTGGTGTTTGTGTGTGTATATATATAAGTCTCAGGGCATGGACTGTGGTGTTTGTGTGTGTATATATATATAAGTCTCAGGGCATGGACTGTGGTTTTTGTGTGTGTATATATATAAGTCTCAGTGCATGGACTGTGGTGAGTGTGTGTATATATCTAAGTCTCAGGGCCTGGACTGTGGTGTGTGTGTGTATATATATAAGTCTCAGGGCATGGACTGTGGTGTTTGTGTGTATATATATAAGTCTCAGGGCATGGACTGTGGTGTGTGTGTGTATATATATAAGTCTCAGGGCATGGACTGTGGTGAGTGTGTGTATATATATAAGTCTCAGTGCATGGACTGTGGTGTGTGTGTGTATATATATAAGTCTCAGGGCCTGGACTGTGGTGTGTGTGTGTGTATATATATAAGTCTCAGGGCCTGGACTGTGGTGTGTGTGTGTATATATATAAGTCTCAGGGCCTGGACTGTGGTGTGTGTGTGTATTTATATATAAGTCTCAGGGCATGGACTGTGGTGTTTGTGTGTGTATATATATATAAGTCTCAGGGCCTGGACGGTGGTGAGTGTGTGTCTATATATAAGTCTCAGGGCCTGGACTGTGGTGTGTGTGTGTATATATATAAGTCTCAGGGCATGGACTGTGGTGTTTGTGTGTGTATATATATATAAGTCTCAGGGCCTGGACTGTGGTGAGTGTGTGTATATATATAAGTCTCAGGGCATGGACTGTGGTGTGTGTGTATATATATATAAGTCTCAGGGCCTGGACTGTGGTGTGTGTGTGTGTGTATATATATAAGTCTCAGGGCCTGGACTGTGGTGTGTGTGTGTATATATATATCAGTCTCAGGGCCTGGACTGTGGTGTGTGTGTATATATATAAGTCTCAGGGCATGGACTGTGGTGTGTGTGTGTATATATATAAGTCTCAGGGCCTGGACTGTGGTGTGTGTGTGTATATATATATAAGTATCAGGGCCTGGACTGTGGTGTGATTGTGTATATATATAAGTCTCAGGGCCTGGACTGTGGTGTGTGTGTATATATATATAAGTCTCAGGGCCTGGACTGTGGTGTGTGTGTGTGTATATATATAAGTCTCAGGGCCTGGACTGTGGTGTGTGTGTGTATATATATAAGTCTCAGGGCCTGGACTGTGGTGTGTGTGTGTATATATATAAGTCTCAGGGCATGGACTGTGGTGTTTGTGTGTGTATATATATATAAGTCTCAGGGCCTGGACTGTGGTGAGTGTGTGTATATATATAAGTCTCAGGGCATGGACTGTGGTGTGTGTGTGTATATATATAAGTCTCAGGGCCTGGACTGTGGTGTGTGTGTGTGTATATATATAAGTCTCAGGGCCTGGACTGTGGTGTGTGTGTGTATATATATAAGTCTCAGGGCCTGGACTGTGGTGTGTGTGTGTGTGTATATATATAAGTCTCAGGGCCTGGACTGTGGTGTGTGTGTGTATATATATAAGTCTCAGGGCCTGGACTGTGGTGTGTGTGTGTATATATATAAGTCTCAGGGCCTGGACTGTGGTGAGTGTGTGTATATATATAAGTCTCAGGGCATGGACTGTGGTGTTTGTGTGTATATATATAAGTCTCAGGGCCTGGACTGTGGTGTGTGTGTGTATATATATAAGTCTCAGGGCCTGGACTGTGGTGAGTGTGTATATATATATAAGTCTCAGGGCATGGACTGTGGTGTTTGTGTGTGTATATATATAAGTCTCAGGGCATGGACTGTGGTGTTTGTGTGTGTATATATATATAAGTCTCAGGGCATGGACTGTGGTTTTTGTGTGTGTATATATATAAGTCTCAGTGCATGGACTGTGGTGAGTGTGTGTATATATCTAAGTCTCAGGGCCTGGACTGTGGTGTGTGTGTGTATATATATAAGTCTCAGGGCATGGACTGTGGTGTTTGTGTGTATATATATAAGTCTCAGGGCATGGACTGTGGTGTGTGTGTGTATATATATAAGTCTCAGGGCATGGACTGTGGTGAGTGTGTGTATATATATAAGTCTCAGTGCATGGACTGTGGTGTGTGTGTGTATATATATAAGTCTCAGGGCCTGGACTGTGGTGTGTGTGTGTGTATATATATAAGTCTCAGGGCCTGGACTGTGGTGTGTGTGTGTATATATATAAGTCTCAGGGCCTGGACTGTGGTGTGTGTGTGTATTTATATATAAGTCTCAGGGCATGGACTGTGGTGTTTGTGTGTGTATATATATATAAGTCTCAGGGCCTGGACGGTGGTGAGTGTGTGTCTATATATAAGTCTCAGGGCCTGGACTGTGGTGTGTGTGTGTATATATATAAGTCTCAGGGCATGGACTGTGGTGTTTGTGTGTGTATATATATATAAGTCTCAGGGCCTGGACTGTGGTGAGTGTGTGTATATATATAAGTCTCAGGGCATGGACTGTGGTGTGTGTGTATATATATATAAGTCTCAGGGCCTGGACTGTGGTGTGTGTGTGTGTGTATATATATAAGTCTCAGGGCCTGGACTGTGGTGTGTGTGTGTATATATATATCAGTCTCAGGGCCTGGACTGTGGTGTGTGTGTATATATATAAGTCTCAGGGCATGGACTGTGGTGTGTGTGTGTATATATATAAGTCTCAGGGCCTGGACTGTGGTGTGTGTGTGTATATATATATAAGTCTCAGGGCCTGGACTGTGGTGTGTGTGTGTGTATATATATATAAGTCTCAGGGCCTGGACTGTGGTGTGTGTGTGTGTATATATATAAGTCTCAGGGCCTGGACTGTGGTGTGTGTGTGTATATATATAAGTCTCAGGGCCTGGACTGTGGTGTGTGTGTGTATATATATATAAGTCTCAGGGCCTGGACTGTGGTGTGTGTGTATATATATATATAAGTCTCAGGGCATGGACTGTGGTGTGTGTGTGTGTATATATATAAGTCTCAGGGCCTGGACTGTGGTGTGTGTGTGTATATATATAAGTCTCAGGGCCTGGACTGTGGTGTGTGTGTGTATATATATATAAGTCTCAGGGCCTGGACTGTGGTGTGTGTGTATATATATATAAGTCTCTGGGCCTGGACTGTGGTGTGTGTGTGTGTATCTTTATAAGTCTCAGGGCCTGGACTGTGGTGTGTGTGTGTATATATATAAGTCTCAGGGCCTGGACTGTGGTGTGTGTGTGTATATATATAAGTCTCAGGGCCTGGACTGTGGTGTGTGTGTGTATATATATAAGTCTCAGGGTCTGGACTGTGGTGTGTGTGTGTATATATATAAGTCTCAGGGCCTGGACTGTGGTGTGTGTGTGTGTATATATAAGTCTCAGGGCCTGGACTGTGGTGTGTGTGTGTGTATATATATAAGTCTCAGGGCCTGGACTGTGGTGTGTGTGTGTATATATATAAGTCTCAGGGCCTGGACTGTGGTGTGTGTGTGTATATATATAAGTCTCAGGGCCTGGACTGTGGTGTGTGTGTGTGTATATATATAAGTCTCAGGGCCTGGACTGTGGTGTGTGTGTGTATATATATAAGTCTCAGGGCCTGGACTGTGGTGTGTGTGTGTGTGTATATATATAAGTCTCAGGGCCTGGACTGTGGTGTGTGTGTGTATATATATAAGTCTCAGGGCCTAGACTGTGGTGTGTGTGTGTATATATATAAGTCTCAGGGCCTGGACTGTGGTGAGTGTGTGTATATATATAAGTCTCAGGGCCTGGACTGTGGTGTTTGTGTGTATATATATAAGTATCAGGGCATAGACTGTGGTGTGTGTGTGTATATATATAAGTCTCAGGGCATGGACTGTGGTGTTTGTGTGTGTATATATATAAGTCTCAGGGCATGGACTGTGGTGTGTGTGTGTATATATATAAGTCTCAGGGCCTGGACTGTGGTGTGTGTGTGTGTATATATAAGTCTCAGGGCCTGGACTGTGGTGTGTGTGTGTGTATATATATAAGTCTCAGGGCCTGGACTGTGGTGTGTGTGTGTATATATATAAGTCTCAGGGCCTGGACTGTGGTGTGTGTGTGTATATATATAAGTCTCAGGGCCTGGACTGTGGTGTGTGTGTGTGTATATATATAAGTCTCAGGGCCTGGACTGTGGTGTGTGTGTGTATATATATAAGTCTCAGGGCCTGGACTGTGGTGTGTGTGTGTGTGTATATATATAAGTCTCAGGGCCTGGACTGTGGTGTGTGTGTGTATATATATAAGTCTCAGGGCCTAGACTGTGGTGTGTGTGTGTATATATATAAGTCTCAGGGCCTGGACTGTGGTGAGTGTGTGTATATATATAAGTCTCAGGGCCTGGACTGTGGTGTTTGTGTGTATATATATAAGTATCAGGGCATAGACTGTGGTGTGTGTGTGTATATATATAAGTCTCAGGGCATGGACTGTGGTGTGTGTGTGTATATATATATAAGTCTCAGGGCCTGGACTGTGGTGTGTGTGTGTATATATATAAGTCTCAGGGCCTGGACTGTGGTGTTTGTGTGTATATATATAAGTCTCAGGGCCTGGACTGTGGTGTGTGTGTGTATATATATAAGTCTCAGGGCCTGGACTGTGGTGAGTGTGTATATATATATAAGTCTCAGGGCATGGACTGTGGTGTTTGTGTGTGTATATATATAAGTCTCAGGGCATGGACTGTGGTGTTTGTGTGTGTATATATATATAAGTCTCAGGGCATGGACTGTGGTTTTTGTGTGTGTATATATATAAGTCTCAGTGCATGGACTGTGGTGAGTGTGTGTATATATCTAAGTCTCAGGGCCTGGACTGTGGTGTGTGTGTGTATATATATAAGTCTCAGGGCATGGACTGTGGTGTTTGTGTGTATATATATAAGTCTCAGGGCATGGACTGTGGTGTGTGTGTGTATATATATAAGTCTCAGGGCATGGACTGTGGTGAGTGTGTGTATATATATAAGTCTCAGTGCATGGACTGTGGTGTGTGTGTGTATATATATAAGTCTCAGGGCCTGGACTGTGGTGTGTGTGTGTATATATATAAGTCTCAGGGCCTGGACTGTGGTGTGTGTGTGTATATATATAAGTCTCAGGGCCTGGACTGTGGTGTGTGTGTGTATTTATATATAAGTCTCAGGGCATGGACTGTGGTGTTTGTGTGTGTATATATATATAAGTCTCAGGGCCTGGACTGTGGTGAGTGTGTGTCTATATATAAGTCTCAGGGCCTGGACTGTGGTGTGTGTGTGTATATATATAAGTCTCAGGGCATGGACTGTGGTGTTTGTGTGTGTATATATATATAAGTCTCAGGGCCTGGACTGTGGTGAGTGTGTGTATATATATAAGTCTCAGGGCATGGACTGTGGTGTGTGTGTGTATATATATAAGTCTCAGGGCCTGGACTGTGGTGTGTGTGTGTGTATATATATAAGTCTCAGGGCCTGGACTGTGGTGTGTGTGTGTATATATATAAGTCTCAGGGCCTGGACTGTGGTGTGTGTGTGTGTGTATATATATAAGTCTCAGGGCCTGGACTGTGGTGTGTGTGTGTATATATATAAGTCTCAGGGCCTGGACTGTGGTGTGTGTGTGTATATATATAAGTCTCAGGGCCTGGACTGTGGTGAGTGTGTGTATATATATAAGTCTCAGGGCATGGACTGTGGTGTTTGTGTGTATATATATAAGTCTCAGGGCCTGGACTGTGGTGTGTGTGTGTATATATATAAGTCTCAGGGCCTGGACTGTGGTGAGTGTGTATATATATATAAGTCTCAGGGCATGGACTGTGGTGTTTGTGTGTGTATATATATAAGTCTCAGGGCATGGACTGTGGTGTTTGTGTGTGTATATATATAAGTCTCAGGGCATGGACTGTGGTTTTTGTGTGTGTATATATATAAGTCTCAGTGCATGGACTGTGGTGAGTGTGTGTATATATCTAAGTCTCAGGGCCTGGACTGTGGTGTGTGTGTGTATATATATAAGTCTCAGGGCATGGACTGTGGTGTTTGTGTGTATATATATAAGTCTCAGGGCATGGACTGTGGTGTGTGTGTGTATATATATAAGTCTCAGGGCATGGACTGTGGTGAGTGTGTGTATATATATAAGTCTCAGTGCATGGACTGTGGTGTGTGTGTGTATATATATAAGTCTCAGGGCCTGGACTGTGGTGTGTGTGTGTGTATATATATAAGTCTCAGGGCCTGGACTGTGGTGTGTGTGTGTATATATATAAGTCTCAGGCCTGGACTGTGGTGTGTGTGTGTATTATATATAAGTCTCAGGGCATGGACTGTGGTGTTTGTGTGTGTATATATATAAGTCTCAGGGCCTGGACTGTGGTGTGTGTGTGTGTATATATATAAGTCTCAGGGCCTGGACTGTGGTGTGTGTGTGTATATATATAAGTCTCAGGGCCTGGACTGTGGTGTGTGTGTGTGTATATATATAAGTCTCAGGGCCTGGACTGTGGTGTGTGTGTGTATATATATAAGTCTCAGGGCCTGGACTGTGGTGTGTGTGTGTATATATATAAGTCTCAGGGCATGGACTGTGGTGTTTGTGTGTGTATATATATATAAGTCTCAGGGCCTGGACTGTGGTGAGTGTGTGTATATATATAAGTCTCAGGGCATGGACTGTGGTGTGTGTGTATATATATATAAGTCTCAGGGCCTGGACTGTGGTGTGTGTGTGTGTGTATATATATAAGTCTCAGGGCCTGGACTGTGGTGTGTGTGTGTATATATATATATCAGTCTCAGGGCCTGGACTGTGGTGTGTGTGTGTATATATATAAGTCTCAGGGCCTGGACTGTGGTGTGTGTGTGTATATATATAAGTCTCAGGGCCTGGACTGTGGTGTGTGTGTGTATATATATATATAAGTCTCAGGGCCTGGACTGTGGTGTGTGTGTGTGTGTATATATATAAGTCTCAGGGCCTGGACTGTGGTGTGTGTGTGTATATATATAAGTCTCAGGGCATGGACTGTGGTGTGTGTGTATATATATATAAGTATCAGGGCATAGACTGTGGTGTGTGTGTGTATATATATAAGTCTCAGGGCATGGACTGTGGTGTGTGTGTGTATATATATATAAGTCTCAGGGCCTGGACTGTGGTGTGTGTGTGTATATATATAAGTCTCAGGGCCTGGACTGTGGTGTTTGTGTGTATATATATAAGTCTCAGGGCCTGGACTGTGGTGTGTGTGTGTATATATATAAGTCTCAGGGCCTGGACTGTGGTGAGTGTGTATATATATATAAGTCTCAGGGCATGGACTGTGGTGTTTGTGTGTGTATATATATAAGTCTCAGGGCATGGACTGTGGTGTTTGTGTGTGTATATATATATAAGTCTCAGGGCATGGACTGTGGTTTTTGTGTGTGTATATATATAAGTCTCAGTGCATGGACTGTGGTGAGTGTGTGTATATATCTAAGTCTCAGGGCCTGGACTGTGGTGTGTGTGTGTATATATATAAGTCTCAGGGCATGGACTGTGGTGTTTGTGTGTATATATATAAGTCTCAGGGCATGGACTGTGGTGTGTGTGTGTATATATATAAGTCTCAGGGCATGGACTGTGGTGAGTGTGTGTATATATATAAGTCTCAGTGCATGGACTGTGGTGTGTGTGTGTATATATATAAGTCTCAGGGCCTGGACTGTGGTGTGTGTGTGTATATATATAAGTCTCAGGGCCTGGACTGTGGTGTGTGTGTGTATATATATAAGTCTCAGGGCCTGGACTGTGGTGTGTGTGTGTATTTATATATAAGTCTCAGGGCATGGACTGTGGTGTTTGTGTGTGTATATATATATAAGTCTCAGGGCCTGGACTGTGGTGAGTGTGTGTCTATATATAAGTCTCAGGGCCTGGACTGTGGTGTGTGTGTGTATATATATAAGTCTCAGGGCATGGACTGTGGTGTTTGTGTGTGTATATATATATAAGTCTCAGGGCCTGGACTGTGGTGAGTGTGTGTATATATATAAGTCTCAGGGCATGGACTGTGGTGTGTGTGTGTATATATATAAGTCTCAGGGCCTGGACTGTGGTGTGTGTGTGTGTATATATATAAGTCTCAGGGCCTGGACTGTGGTGTGTGTGTGTGTTATATATATAAGTCTCAGGGCCTGGACTGTGGTGTGTGTGTGTGTGATATATATAAGTCTCAGGGCCTGGACTGTGGTGTGTGTGTGTATATATATAAGTCTCAGGGCCTGGACTGTGGTGTGTTGTGTGTATATATATAAGTCTCAGGGCCTGGACTGTGGTGAGTGTGTGTATATATATAAGTCTCAGGGCCTGGACTGTGGTGTTTGTGTGTATATATATAAGTCTCAGGGCCTGGACTGTGGTGTGTGTGTGTATATATATAAGTCTCAGGGCCTGGACTGTGGTGAGTGTGTATATATATATAAGTCTCAGGGCATTTTGTGTGTGTATATATATAAGTCTCAGGGCATGGACTGTGGTGTTTGTGTGTGTATATATATATAAGTCTCAGGGCATGGACTGTGGTTTTTGTGTGTGTATATATATAAGTCTCAGTGCATGGACTGTGGTGAGTGTGTGTATATATCTAAGTCTCAGGGCCTGGACTGTGGTGTGTGTGTGTATATATATAAGTCTCAGGGCATGGACTGTGGTGTTTGTGTGTATATATATATAAGTCTCAGGGCATGGACTGTGGTGTGTGTGTATATATATAAGTCTCAGGGCATGGACTGTGGTGAGTGTGTGAAAAATATAAGTCTCAGTGCATGGACTGTGGTGTGTGTGTGTATATATATAAGTCTCAGGGCCTGGACTGTGGTGTGTGTGTGTGTATATATATAAGTCTCAGGGCCTGGACTGTGGTGTGTGTGTGTATATATATAAGTCTCAGGGCCTGGACTGTGGTGTGTGTGTGTATTTATATATAAGTCTCAGGGCATGGACTGTGGTGTTTGTGTGTGTATATATATATAAGTCTCAGGGCCTGGACGGTGGTGAGTGTGTGTCTATATATAAGTCTCAGGGCCTGGACTGTGGTGTGTGTGTGTATATATATAAGTCTCAGGGCATGGACTGTGGTGTTTGTGTGTGTATATATATATAAGTCTCAGGGCCTGGACTGTGGTGAGTGTGTGTATATATATAAGTCTCAGGGCATGGACTGTGGTGTGTGTGTATATATATAAGTCTCAGGGCCTGGACTGTGGTGTGTGTGTGTGTGTATATATATAAGTCTCAGGGCCTGGACTGTATGGTGTGTGTGTGTATATATATATCAGTCTCAGGGCCTGGACTGTGGTGTGTGTGTGTATATATATAAGTCTCAGGGCCTGGACTGTGGTGTGTGTGTGTATATATATAAGTCTCAGGGCCTGGACTGTGGTGTGTGTGTGTATATATATATATAAGTCTCAGGGCCTGGACTGTGTGTGTGTGTGTGTGTATATATATAAGTCTCAGGGCCTGGACTGTGGTGTGTGTGTGTATATATATATAAGTCTCAGGGCCTGGACTGTGGTGTGTGTGTGTATATATATAAGTCTCAGGGCCTGGACTGTGGTGTGTGTGTGTATATATATAAGTCTCAGGGTCTGGACTGTGGTGAGTGTGTGTATATATATAAGTCTCAGGGCCTGGACTGTGGTGTGTGTGTGTATATATATAAGTCTCAGGGCCTGGACTGTGGTGTGTGTGTGTATATATATAAGTCTCAGGGCCTGGACTGTGGTGTGTGTGTGTATATATATAAGTCTCAGGGCCTGGACTGTGGTGTGTGTGTATATATATAAGTCTCAGGGCATGGACTGTGGTGTGTGTGTGTATATATATAAGTCTCAGGGCCTGGACTGTGGTGTGTGTGTGTATATATATAAGTCTCAGGGCCTGGACTGTGGTGTGTGTGTGTATATATATAAGTCTCAGGGCCTGGACTGTGGTGTGTGTGTGTATATATATAAGTCTCAGGGCCTGGACTGTGGTGTGTGTTTGTATATATATAAGTCTCAGGGCCTGGACTGTGGTGTGTGTGTGTATATATATAAGTATCAGGGCCTGGACTTTGGTGTGTGTGTATATATATAAGTCTCAGGGCCTGGACTGTGGTGTGTGTGTGTATATATATAAGTCTCAGGGCCTGGACTGTGGTGTGTGTGTGTATATATATAAGTCTCAGGGCCTGGACTGTGGTGTGTGTGTATATATATAAGTCTCAGGGCATGGACTGTGGTGTGTGTGTGTATATATATAAGTCTCAGGGCCTGGACTGTGGTGTGTGTGTGTATATATATAAGTCTCAGGGCCTGGACTGTGGTGTGTGTATATATATATATAAGTCTCAGGGCCTGGACTGTGGTGTGTGTGTGTGTATATATATATAAGTCTCAGGGCCTGGACTGTGGTGTGTGTGTGTATATATATATATAAGTCTCAGGACCTGGACTGTGGTGTGTGTGTGTATATATATAAGTCTCAGGGCCTGGACTGTGGTGTGTGTGTGTATATATATAAGTCTCAGGGCCTGGACTGTGGTGTGTGTGTGTGTGTATATATATAAGTCTCAGGGCCTGGACTGTGGTGTGTGTGTGTGTATATATATATAAGTCTCAGGGCCTGGACTGGTGTGTGTGTGTATATATATAAGTCTCAGGGCCTGGACTGGTGTGCGTGTGTGTATATATATAAGTCTCAGGGCATGGACTGTGGTGTGTGTGTGTATATATATAAGTCTCAGGGCCTGGACTGTGGTGTGTGTGTGTGTGTATATATATAAGTCTCAGGGCCTGGACTGTGGTGTGTGTGTGTGTATATATATATAAGTCTCAGGGCCTGGACTGTGGTGTGTGTGTGTATATATAAATCTCAGGGCCTGGACTGTGGTGTGTGTGTGTATATATATAAGTCTCAGGGCCTGGACTGTGGTGTGTGTGTGTATATATATAAGTCTCAGGGCCTGGACTGTGGTGTGTGTGTATATATATAAGTCTCAGGGCATGGACTGTGGTGTGTGTGTGTATATATATAAGTCTCAGGGCCTGGACTGTGGTGTGTGTGTGTATATATATATATAAGTCTCAGGGCCTGGACTGTGGTGTGTGTGTGTATATATATATAAGTCTCAGGGCCTGGACTGTGGTGTGTGTGTGTATATATATAAGTCTCAGGGCCTGGACTGTGGTGTGTGTGTGTATATATATAAGTCTCAGGGCCTGGACTGTGGTGTGTGTGTATATATATAAGTCTCAGGGCATGGACTGTGGTGTGTGTGTGTATATATATAAGTCTCAGGGCCTGGACTGTGGTGTGTGTGTGTATATATATATAAGTCTCAGGGCCTGGACTGTGGTGTGTGTGTGTGTATATATATATAAGTCTCAGGGCCTGGACTGTGGTGTGTGTGTGTGTATATATATAAGTCTCAGGGCCTGGACTGTGGTGTGTGTGTGTATATATATAAGTCTCAGGGCCTGGACTGTGGTGTGTGTGTGTATATATATATAAGTCTCAGGGCCTGGACTGTGGTGTGTGTGTATATATATATAAGTCTCAGGGCATGGACTGTGGTGTGTGTGTGTGTATATATATAAGTCTCAGGGCCTGGACTGTGGTGTGTGTGTGTATATATATAAGTCTCAGGGCCTGGACTGTGGTGTGTGTGTGTATATATATATAAGTCTCAGGGCCTGGACTGTGGTGTGTGTGTGTATATATATAAGTCTCAGGGCCTGGACTGTGGTGTGTGTGTGTATATATATAAGTCTCAGGGCCTGGACTGTGGTGTGTGTGTGTATATATATAAGTCTCAGGGCCTGGACTGTGGTGTGTGTGTGTGTATATATATAAGTCTCAGGGCCTGGACTGTGGTGTGTGTGTGTATATATATAAGTCTCAGGGCCTGGACTGTGGTGTGTGTGTGTATATATATAAGTCTCAGGGCCTGGACTGTGGTGTGTGTGTGTGTATATATATAAGTCTCAGGGCCTGGACTGTGGTGTGTGTGTGTATATATATAAGTCTCAGGGCCTGGACTGTGGTGTGTGTGTGTGTATATATATAAGTCTCAGGGCCTGGACTGTGGTGTGTGTGTGTATATATATAAGTCTCAGGGCCTAGACTGTGGTGTGTGTGTGTATATATATAAGTCTCAGGGCATGGACTGTGGTGTTTGTGTGTGTATATATATATAAGTCTCAGGGCCTGGACTGTGGTGAGTGTGTGTCTATATATAAGTCTCAGGGCCTGGACTGTGGTGTGTGTGTATATATATATAAGTCTCAGGGCATGGACTGTGGTTTTTGTGTGTGTATATATATAAGTCTCAGTGCATGGACTGTGGTGAGTGTGTGTATATATCTAAGTCTCAGGGCCTGGACTGTGGTGTGTGTGTGTATATATATAAGTCTCAGGGCATGGACTGTGGTGTTTGTGTGTATATATATAAGTCTCAGGGCATGGACTGTGGTGTGTGTGTGTATATATATAAGTCTCAGGGCATGGACTGTGGTGAGTGTGTGTATATATATAAGTCTCAGTGCATGGACTGTGGTGTGTGTGTGTATATATATAAGTCTCAGGGCCTGGACTGTGGTGTGTGTGTGTATATATATAAGTCTCAGGGCCTGGACTGTGGTGTGTGTGTGTATATATATAAGTCTCAGGGCCTGGACTGTGGTGTGTGTGTGTATTTATATATAAGTCTCAGGGCATGGACTGTGGTGTTTGTGTGTGTATATATATATAAGTCTCAGGGCCTGGACTGTGGTGAGTGTGTGTCTATATATAAGTCTCAGGGCCTGGACTGTGGTGTGTGTGTGTATATATATAAGTCTCAGGGCATGGACTGTGGTGTTTGTGTGTGTATATATATATAAGTCTCAGGGCCTGGACTGTGGTGAGTGTGTGTATATATATAAGTCTCAGGGCATGGACTGTGGTGTGTGTGTGTATATATATAAGTCTCAGGGCCTGGACTGTGGTGTGTGTGTGTGTATATATATAAGTCTCAGGGCCTGGACTGTGGTGTGTGTGTGTATATATATAAGTCTCAGGGCCTGGACTGTGGTGTGTGTGTGTGTGTTTATATATAAGTCTCAGGGCCTGGACTGTGGTGTGTGTGTGTATATATATAAGTCTCAGGGCCTGGACTGTGGTGTGTGTGTGTATATATATAAGTCTCAGGGCCTGGACTGTGGTGAGTGTGTGTATATATATAAGTCTCAGGGCATGGACTGTGGTGTTTGTGTGTATATATATAAGTCTCAGGGCCTGGACTGTGGTGTGTGTGTGTATATATATAAGTCTCAGGGCCTGGACTGTGGTGAGTGTGTATATATATATAAGTCTCAGGGCATGGACTGTGGTGTTTGTGTGTGTATATATATAAGTCTCAGGGCATGGACTGTGGTGTTTGTGTGTGTATATATATAAGTCTCAGGGCATGGACTGTGGTTTTTGTGTGTGTATATATATAAGTCTCAGTGCATGGACTGTGGTGAGTGTGTGTATATATCTAAGTCTCAGGGCCTGGACTGTGGTGTGTGTGTGTATATATATAAGTCTCAGGGCATGGACTGTGGTGTTTGTGTGTATATATATAAGTCTCAAGGCATGGACTGTGGTGTGTGTGTGTATATATATAAGTCTCAGGGCATGGACTGTGGTGAGTGTGTGTATATATATAAGTCTCAGTGCATGGACTGTGGTGTGTGTGTGTATATATATAAGTCTCAGGGCCTGGACTGTGGTGTGTGTGTGTGTATATATATAAGTCTCAGGGCCTGGACTGTGGTGTGTGTGTGTATATATATAAGTCTCAGGGCCTGGACTGTGGTGTGTGTGTGTATTTATATATAAGTCTCAGGGCATGGACTGTGGTGTTTGTGTGTGTATATATATATAAGTCTCAGGGCCTGGACTGTGGTGAGTGTGTGTCTATATATAAGTCTCAGGGCCTGGACTGTGGTGTGTGTGTGTATATATATAAGTCTCAGGGCATGGACTGTGGTGTTTGTGTGTGTATATATATATAAGTCTCAGGGCCTGGACTGTGGTGAGTGTGTGTATATATATATAAGTCTCAGGGCATGGACTGTGGTGTGTGTGTGTGTATATATATAAGTCTCAGGGCCTGGACTGTGGTGAGTGTGTGTATATATATAAGTCTCAGGGCCTGGACTGTGGTGTGTGTGTGTATATATATAAGTCTCAGGGCATGGACTGTGGTGTTTGTGTATATATATATAAGTCTCAGGGCATGGACTGTGGTGTTTGTGTGTGTATATATATCTAAGTCTCAGGGCCTGGACTGTGGTGAGTGTGTGTATATATATATAAGTCTCAGGGCCTGGACTGTGGTGTGTGTGTGTATATATATAAGTCTCAGGGCATGGACTGTGGTGAGTGTGTGTATATATATAAGTCTCAGGGCATGGACTGTGGTGTTTGTGTGTGTATATATATATAAGTCTCATGGCATTGACTGTGGTGTGTGTGTGTGTATATATATAAGTCTCAGGGCATGGACTGTGGTGAGTGTGTGTATATATATAAGTCTCAGGGCCTGGACTGTGGTGTGTGTGTGTATATATATAAGTCTCAGGGCATGGACTGTGGTGTTTGTGTATATATATATAAGTCTCAGGGCCTGGACTGTGGTGTGTGTGTGTATATATATAAGTCTCAGGGCCTGGACTGTGGTGAGTGTGTATATATATATAAGTCTCAGGGCATGGACTGTGGTGTTTGTGTGTGTATATATATAAGTCTCAGGGCATGGACTGTGGTGTTTGTGTGTGTATATATAAGTCTCAGGGCATGGACTGTGGTGTTTGTGTGTGTGTATATATATAAGTCTCAGGGCATGGCCTGTGGTGTGTGTGTGTATATATATATAAGTCTCAGGGCCTGGACTGTGGTGTGTGTGTGTATATATATATAAGTCTCAGGGCCTGGACTGTGGTGTGTGTGTGTGTATATATATAAGTCTCAGGGCCTGGACTGTGGTGTGTGTGTATATATATATAAGTCTCAGGGCATGGACTGTGGTGTGTGTGTGTGTATATATATAAGTCTCAGGGCCTGGACTGTGGTGTGTGTGTGTATATATATAAGTCTCAGGGCCTGGACTGTGTTGTGATGTGTATATATATATAAGTCTCAGGGCCTGGACTGTGGTGTGTGTGTATATATATATAAGTCTCTGGGCCTGGACTGTGGTGTGTGTGTGTGTATATATATAAGTCTCAGGGCCTGGACTGTGGTGTGTGTGTGTATATATATAAGTCTCAGGGCCTAGACTGTGGTGTGTGTGTGTATATATATAAGTCTCAGGGCCTGGACTGTGGTGTGTGTGTGTATATATATATAAGTCTCAGGGCCTGGAATGTGGTGTGTGTGTCTATATATATAAGTCTCAGGGCCTGGACTGTGGTGTGTGTGTGTGTATATATATAAGTCTCAGGGCCTGGACTGTGGTGTGTGTGTGTATATATATAAGTCTCAGGGCCTGGACTGTGGTGTGTGTGTGTATATATATATAAGTCTCAGGGCCTGGACTGTGGTGTGTGTGTATATATATAAGTCTCAGGGCCTGGACTGTGGTGTGTGTGTGTATATATATATAAGTCTCAGGGCCTGGACTGTGGTGTGTGTGTGTGTATATATATAAGTCTCAGGGCCTGGACTGTGGTGTGTGTGTGTATATATATATAAGTCTCAGGGCCTGGACTGTGGTGTGTGTGTGTGTATATATATAAGTCTCAGGGCCTGGACTGTGGTGTGTGTGTGTATATATATATAAGTCTCAGGGCCTGGACTGTGGTGTGTGTGTGTATATATATAAGTCTCAGGGTCTGGACTGTGGTGTGTGTGTGTATATATATATAAGTCTCAGGGCCTGGACTGTGGTGTGTGTGTGTGTATATATATAAGTCTCAGGGCCTGGACTGTGGTGTGTGTGTGTATATATATATAAGTCTCAGGGCCTGGACTGTGGTGTGTGTGTGTATATATATAAGTCTCAGGGCCTGGACTGTGGTGTGTGTGTGTATATATATATAAGTCTCAGGGCCTGGACTGTGGTGTGTGTGTGTATATATATAAGTCTCAGGGCCTGGACTGTGGTGTGTGTGTGTATATATATATAAGTCTCAGGGCCTGGACTGTGGTGTGTGTGTGTGTATATATATAAGTCTCAGGGCCTGGACTGTGGTGTGTGTGTGTATATAAGTCTCAGGGCCTGGACTGTGGTGTGTGTGTGTATATATATAAGTCTCAGGGCCTGGACTGTGGTGTGTGTGTGTGTATATATATAAGTCTCAGGGCCTGGACTGTGGTGTGTGTGTGTATATATATAAGTCTCAGGGCCTGGACTGTGGTGTGTGTGTGTGTGTATATATATAAGTCTCAGGGCCTGGACTGTGGTGTGTGTGTGTATATATATAAGTCTCAGGGCCTGGACTGTGGTGTGTGTGTGTATATATATAAGTCTCAGGGCCTGGACTGTGGTGAGTGTGTGTATATATATAAGTCTCAGGGCCTGGACTGTGGTGTTTGTGTGTATATATATAAGTATCAGGGCATAGACTGTGGTGTGTGTGTGTATATATATAAGTCTCAGGGCATGGACTGTGGTGTTTGTGTGTGTATATATATAAGTCTCAGGGCATGGACTGTGGTGTTTGTGTGTATATATATAAGTCTCAGGGCCTGGACTGTGGTGTGTGTGTGTATATATATAAGTCTCAGGGCCTGGACTGTGGTGAGTGTGTATATATATATAAGTCTCAGGGCATGGACTGTGGTGTTTGTGTGTGTATATATATAAGTCTCAGGGCATGGACTGTGGTGTTTGTGTGTGTATATATATATAAGTCTCAGGGCATGGACTGTGGTTTTTGTGTGTGTATATATATAAGTCTCAGTGCATGGACTGTGGTGAGTGTGTGTATATATATAAGTCTCAGGGCCTGGACTGTGGTGTGTGTGTGTATATATATAAGTCTCAGGGCATGGACTGTGGTGTTTGTGTGTATATATATAAGTCTCAGGGCATGGACTGTGGTGTGTGTGTGTATATATATAAGTCTCAGGGCATGGACTGTGGTGAGTGTGTGTATATATATAAGTCTCAGTGCATGGACTGTGGTGTGTGTGTGTATATATATAAGTCTCAGGGCCTGGACTGTGGTGTGTGTGTGTATATATATAAGTCTCAGGGCCTGGACTGTGGTGTGTGTGTGTATATATATAAGTCTCAGGGCCTGGACTGTGGTGTGTGTGTGTATTTATATATAAGTCTCAGGGCATGGACTGTGGTGTTTGTGTGTGTATATATATATAAGTCTCAGGGCCTGGACTGTGGTGAGTGTGTGTATATATATAAGTCTCAGGGCCTGGACTGTGGTGTGTGTGTGTATATATATAAGTCTCAGGGCATGGACTGTGGTGTTTGTGTGTGTATATATATATAAGTCTCAGGGCCTGGACTGTGGTGAGTGTGTGTATATATATAAGTCTCAGGGCATGGACTGTGGTGTGTGTGTGTGTATATATATAAGTCTCAGGGCCTGGACTGTGGTGAGTGTGTGTATATATATAAGTCTCAGGGCCTGGACTGTGGTGTGTGTGTGTATATATATAAGTCTCAGGGCATGGACTGTGGTGTTTGTGTATATATATATAAGTCTCAGGGCATGGACTGTGGTGTTTGTGTGTGTATATATATATAAGTCTCAGGGCCTGGACTGTGGTGAGTGTGTGTATATATATATAAGTCTCAGGGCCTGGACTGTGGTGTGTGTGTGTATATATATAAGTCTCAGGGCATGGACTGTGGTGAGTGTGTGTATATATATAAGTCTCAGGGCATGGACTGTGGTGTTTGTGTGTGTATATATATATAAGTCTCAGGGCATTGACTGTGGTGTGTGTGTGTGTATATATATAAGTCTCAGGGATTGGACTGTGGTGAGTGTGTGTATATATATAAGTCTCAGGGCCTGGACTGTGGTGTGTGTGTGTATATATATAAGTCTCAGGGCATGGACTGTGGTGTTTGTGTATATATATATAAGTCTCAGGGCCTGGACTGTGGTGTGTGTGTGTATATATATAAGTCTCAGGGCCTGGACTGTGGTGAGTGTGTATATATATATAAGTCTCAGGGCATGGACTGTGGTGTTTGTGTGTGTATATATATAAGTCTCAGGGCATGGACTGTGGTGTTTGTGTGTGTATATAAAGTCTCAGGGCATGGACTGTGGTGTTTGTGTGTGTATATAAAGTCTCAGGGCATGGACTGTGGTGTGTGTGTGTATATATATAAGTCTCAGGGCATAGATTGTGGTGTGTGTGTGTATATATATAAGCCTCAGGGCATGGACTGTGGTGTTTGTGTGTATATATATATAAGTCTCAGGGCCTGGACTGTGGTGTGTGTGTGTATATATATAAGTCTCAGGGCCTGGACTGTGGTGTGTGTGTGTGTATATATATATAAGTCTCAGGGCATAGACTGTGGTGTGTGTGTGTATATATATAAGTCTCAGGGCATGGACTGTGGTGTTTCTGTGTGTATATATATATAAGTCTCAGGGCCTGGACTGTGGTGTGTGTGTGTATATATATAAGTCTCAGGGCCTGGACTGTGGTGAGTGTGTATATATATATAAGTCTCAGGGCATGGACTGTGGTGTGTGTGTGTATATATATAAGTCTCAGGGCATGGACTGTGGTGTGTGTGTGTGTATATATATAAGTCTCAGGGCATGGACTGTGGTGTTTGTGTGTATATATATAAGTCTCAGGGCATGGACTGTGGTGTGTGTGTATATATATATAAGTCTCAGGGCCTGGACTGTGGTGTGTGTGTGTATATATATATAAGTCTCAGGGCCTGGACTGTGGTGTGTGTGTGTATATATATATAATTCTCAGGGCCTGGACTGTGGTGTGTGTGTGTGTATATATATAAGTCTCAGGGCCTGGACTGTGGTGTGTGTGTATATATATAAGTCTCAGGGCATGGACTGTGGTGTGTGTGTATATATATATAAGTCTCAGGGCCTGGACTGTGGTGTTTGTGTGTATATATATAAGTCTCAGGGCCTGGACTGTGGTGTGTGTGTGTGTATATATATATAAGTCTCAGGGCCTGGACTGTGGTGTGTGTGTGTGTATGTGTGTATATATATAAGTCTCAGCGCCTGGACTGTGTTGTGTGTGTGTATATATATAAAAGTCTCAGGGCCTGGACTGTGGTGTGTGTGTGTGTATATATATAAGTCTCAGGGCATGGACTGTGGTGTGTGTGTGTGTATATATATATAAGTCTCAGGGCATGGACTGTGGTGTGTGTGTATATATATAAGTCTCAGGGCCTGGACTGTGGTGTGTGTGTGTATATATATAAGTCTCAGGGCCTGGACTGTGGTGTGTGTGTGTGTGTATATATATAAGTCTCAGGGCATGGACTGTGGTGTGTGTGTGTATATATATAAGTCTCAGGGTATGGACTGTGGTGAGTGTGTGTATATATATAAGTATCAGGGCCTGGACTGTGGTGTGTGTGTGTATATATATAAGTATCAGGGCCTGGACTGTGGTGTGTGTGTGTATATATATAAGTCTCAGGGCCTGGACTGTGGTGTGTGTGTGTATATATATAAGTCTCAGGACCTGGACTGTGGTGTGTGTGTGTGTGTATATATATAAGTCTCAGGGCCTGGACTGTGGTGTGTGTGTGTATGTATATAAGTCTCAGGGCATGGACTGTGGTGTGTGTGTGTATATATATAAGTCTCAGGGCCTGGACTGTGGTGTGTGTGTGTATATATATAAGTCTCAGGGCCTGGACTTTGGTGTGTGTGTGTGTATATATATATATAAGTCTCAGGGCATAGACTGTGGTGTGTGTGTGTATATATATAAGTCTCAGGGCATGGACTGTGGTGTTTCTGTGTGTATATATATATAAGTCTCAGGGCCTGGACTGTGGTGTGTGTGTGTATATATATAAGTCTCAGGGCCTGGACTGTGGTGAGTGTGTATATATATATATAAGTCTCAGGGCATGGACTGTGGTGTGTGTGTGTATATATATAAGTCTCAGGGCATGGACTGTGGTGTGTGTGTGTGTATATATATAAGTCTCAGGGCATGGACTGTGGTGTTTGTGTGTATATATATAAGTCTCAGGGCATGGACTGTGGTGTGTGTGTATACATATATAAGTCTCAGGGCCTGGACTGTGGTGTGTGTGTGTATATATATATAAGTCTCAGGGCCTGGACTGTGGTGTGTGTGTGTATATATATATAAGTCTCAGGGCCTGGACTGTGGTGTGTGTGTGTGTATATATATAAGTCTCAGGGCCTGGACTGTGGTGTGTGTGTATATATATAAGTCTCAGGGCATGGACTGTGGTGTGTGTGTATATATATATATAAGTCTCAGGGCCTGGACTGTGGTGTTTGTGTGTATATATATAAGTCTCAGGGCCTGGACTGTGGTGTGTATGTGTATATATATATAAGTCTCAGGGCCTGGACTGTGGTGTGTGTGTGTGTATATATATATAAGTCTCAGGGCCTGGACTGTGGTGTGTGTGTGTGTATATATATAAGTCTCAGCGCCTGGACTGTGGTGTGTGTGTGTATATATATAAAAGTCTCAGGGCCTGGACTGTGGTGTGTGTGTGTGTATATATATAAGTCTCAGGGCATGGACTGTGGTGTGTGTGTGTGTATATATATATAAGTCTCAGGGCATGGACTGTGGTGTGTGTGTATATATATAAGTCTCAGGGCCTGGACTGTGGTGTGTGTGTGTATATATATAAGTCTCAGGGCCTGGACTGTGGTGTGTGTGTGTGTGTATATATATAAGTCTCAGGGCATGGACTGTGGTGTGTGTGTGTATATATATAAGTCTCAGGGTATGGACTGTGGTGAGTGTGTGTATATATATAAGTATCAGGGCCTGGACTGTGGTGTGTGTGTGTATATATATAAGTATCAGGGCCTGGAATGTGGTGTGTGTGTGTATATATATAAGTCTCAGGGCCTGGACTGTGGTGTGTGTGTGTATATATATAAGTCTCAGGACCTGGACTGTGGTGTGTGTGTGTGTGTATATATATAAGTCTCAGGGCCTGGACTGTGGTGTGTGTGTGTATATATATAAGTCTCAGGGCATGGACTGTGGTGTGTGTGTGTATATATATATGTCTCAGGGCCTGGACTGTGGTGTGTGTGTGTGTGTGTATATATATAAGTCTCAGGGCCTGGACTGTGGTGTGTGTGTGTATATATATAAGTCTCAGGGCATGGACTGTGGTGTGTGTGTGTATATATATAAGTATCAGGGCCTGGACTGTGGTGTGTGTGTGTATATATATAAGTCTCAGGGCCTGGACTGTGGTGTGTGTGTGTGTGTATATATATAAGTCTCAGGGCCTGGACTGTGGTGTGTGTGTGTATATATATAAGTCTCAGGGCCTGGACTGTGGTGTGTGTGTGTGTATATATATAAGTCTCAGGGCCTGGACTGTGGCGTGTGTGTGTGTGTATATATATAAGTCTCAGGGCATGGACTGTGGTGTGTGTGTGTATATATATAAGTCTCAGGGCCTGGACTGTGGTGTGTGTGTGTATATATATAAGTCTCAGGGCCTGGACTGTGGTGTGTGTGTGTATATATATAAGTCTCAGGGCCTGGACTGTGGTGTGTGTGTGTATATATATAAGTCTCAGGGCCTGGACTGTGGTGTGTGTGTGTATATATATAAGTCTCAGGGCCTGGACTGTGGTGAGTGTGTGTATATATATAAGTCTCAGGGCCTGGACTGTGGTGTGTGTGAATATATATATAAGTCTCAGGGCCTGGACTGTGGTGAGTGTGTGTATATATATAAGTCTCAGGGCCTGGACTGTGGTGTGTGTGAATATATATATAAGTCTCAGGGCCTGGACTGTGGTGTGTGTGTGTATATATATAAGTCTCAGGGCCTGGACTGTGGTGTGTGTGTGTATATATATAAGTCTCAGGGCCTGGACTGTGGTGTGTGTGTGTATATATATAAGTCTCAGGGCCTGGACTGTGGTGTGTGTGTGTATATATATAAGTCTCAGGGCCTGGACTGTGGTGAGTGTGTGTATATATATAAGTCTCAGGGCCTGGACTGTGGTGTGTGTGAATATATATATAAGTCTCAGGGCCTGGACTGTGGTGTGTGTGTGTATATATATAAGTCTCAGGGCCTGGACTGTGGTGTGTGTGTGTGTGTATATATATAAGTCTCAGGGCATGGACTGTGGTGTGTGTGTGTATATATATAGGTCTCAGGGCCTGGACTGTGGTGTGTGTGTGTATATATATAAGTCTCAGGGCCTGGACTGTGGTGTGTGTGTGTATATATATAAGTCTCTGGGCCTGGACTGTGGTGTGTGTGTGTATATATATAAGTCTCAGGGCATGGACTGTGGTGTGAGTGTGTATATATATAAGTCTCAGGGTCTGGACTGTGGTGAGTGTGTGTATATATATAAGTCTCTTGGCATGGACTGTGGTGTGTGTGTGTATATATATAAGTCTCAGGGCCTGGACTGTGGTGAGTGTGTGTGTATATATATAAGTCTCAGGGCATGGGATGTGGTGTGTGTGTGTATATATATAAGTATCAGGGCCTGGACTGTGGTGTGTGTGTGTGTATATATATAAGTCTCAGGGCCTGGACTGTGGTGAGCGTGTGTGTATATATATAAGTCTCAGGGCATGGGATGTGGTGAGCGTGTGTGTATATATATAAGTCTCAGGGCCTGGACTGTGGTGAGCGTGTGTGTATATATATAAGTCTCAGGGCCTGGACTGTGGTGAGTGTGTGTGTATATATATAAGTCTCAGGGCATGGGATGTGGTGAGCGTGTGTGTATATATATAAGTCTCAGGGCCTGGACTGTGGTGAGCGTGTGTGTATATATATAAGTCTCAGGGCCTGGACTGTGGTGAGTGTGTGTGTATATATAAGTCTCAGGGCATGGACTGTGGTGAGTGTGTGTATATATATATAAGTCTCAGGGCCTGGACTGTGGTGAGCGTGTGTGTATATATATAAGTCTCAGGGCATGGGATGTGGTGAGCGTGTGTGTATATATATAAGTATCAGGGCTTGGACTGTGGTGTGTGTGTGTATATATATAAGTATCAGGGCCTGGACTGTGGTGTGTGTGTGTATATATATAAGTCTCAGGGCCTGGACTGTGGTGTGTGTGTGTGTGTATATATATAAGTCTCAGGGCCTGGACTGTGGTGTGTGTGTATATATATATGTCTCAGGGCCTGGACTGTGGTGTGTGTGTGTGTGTATATATATAAGTCTCAGGGCCTGGACTGTGGTGTGTGTGTATATATATAAGTATCAGGGCATGGACTGTGGTGTTTGTGTGTGTATATATATAAGTCTCAGGGTCTGGACTGTGGTGAGTGTGTGTATATATATAAGTCTCAGGGCCTGGACTGTGGTGTGTGTGTATATATATATAAGTCTCAGGGCCTGGACTGTGGTGTGTGTGTGTGTGTGTATATATAAGTCTCAGGGCCTGGACTGTGGTGTGTGTGTGTATATATATATAAGTCTCAGGGCCTGGACTGTGGTGTGTGTGTGTATATATATAAGTCTCAGGGCCTGGACTGTGGTGTGTGTGTGTATATATATAAGTCTCAGGGCCTGGACTGTGGTGTGTGTGTGTATATATATATATAAGTCTCAGGGCCTGGACTGTGGTGTGTGTGTGTGTGTATATATATAAGTCTCAGGGCCTGGACTGTGGTGTGTGTGTGTATATATCTATAAGTCTCAGGGCCTGGACTGTGGTGTGTGTGTGTATATATATAAGTCTCAGGGCCTGGACTGTGGTGTGTGTGTGTATATATATAAGTCTCAGGGTCTGGACTGTGGTGAGTGTGTGTATATATATAAGTCTCAGGGCCTGGACTGTGGTGTGTGTGTGTATATATATAAGTCTCAGGGCCTGGACTGTGGTGTGTGTGTGTATATATATAAGTCTCAGGGCCTGGACTGTGGTGTGTGTGTATATATATAAGTCTCAGGGCATGGACTGTGGTGTGTGTGTGTATATATATAAGTCTCAGGGCCTGGACTGTGGTGTGTGTGTGTATATATATAAGTCTCAGGGCCTGGACTGTGGTGTGTGTGTGTATATATATAAGTCTCAGGGCCTGGACTGTGGTGTGTGTGTGTATATATATAAGTCTCAGGGCCTGGACTGTGGTGTGTGTGTGTATATATATAAGTCTCAGGGCCTGGACTGTGGTGTGTGTGTGTATATATATAAGTATCAGGGCCTGGACTGTGGTGTGTGTGTATATATATAAGTCTCAGGGCATGGACTGTGGTGTGTGTGTGTATATATATAAGTCTCAGGGCCTGGACTGTGGTGTGTGTGTGTATATATATAAGTCTCAGGGCCTGGACTGTGGTGTGTGTGTGTATATATATAAGTCTCAGGGCCTGGACTGTGGTGTGTGTATATATATATAAGTCTCAGGACCTGGACTGTGGTGTGTGTGTGTATATATATATATAAGTCTCAGGGCCTGGACTGTGGTGTGTGTGTGTATATATATAAGTCTCAGGGCCTGGACTGTGGTGTGTGTGTGTGTGTATATATATAAGTCTCAGGGCCTGGACTGTGGTGTGTGTGTGTGTATATATATATAAGTCTCAGGGCCTGGACTGTGGTGTGTGTGTGTATATATATAAGTCTCAGGGCCTGGACTGGTGTGCGTGTGTGTATATATATAAGTCTCAGGGCATGGACTGTGGTGTGTGTGTGTATATATATAAGTCTCAGGGCATGGACTGTGGTGAGCGTGTGTGTATATATATAAGTCTCAGGGCCTGGACTGTGGTGTGTGTGTGTATATATATAAGTCTCAGGGCCTGGACTGTGGTGTGTGTGTGTGTATATATATAAGTCTCAGGGCCTGGACTGTGGTGTGTGTGTGTATATATATAAGTCTCAGGGCCTGGACTGTGGTGTGTGTGTGTGTGTATATATATAAGTCTCAGGGCCTGGACTGTGGTGTGTGTGTGTATATATATAAGTCTCAGGGCCTGGACTGTGGTGTGTGTGTGTATATATATAAGTCTCAGGGCCTGGACTGTGGTGAGTGTGTGTATATATATAAGTGTCAGGGCCTGGACTGTGGTGTTTGTGTGCATATATATAAGTATCAGGGCATAGACTGTGGTGTGTGTGTGTATATATATAAGTCTCAGGGCATGGACTGTGGTGTTTGTGTGTGTATATATATATAAGTCTCAGGGCATGGACTGTGGTGTTTGTGTGTATATATATAAGTCTCAGGGCCTGGACTGTGGTGTGTGTGTGTATATATATAAGTCTAAGGGCCTGGGCTGTGGTGAGTGTGTATATATATATAAGTCTCAGGGCATGGACTGTGGTGTTTGTGTGTGTATATATATAAGTCTCAGGGCATGGACTGTGGTGTTTGTGTGTGTATATATATATAAGTCTCAGGGCATGGACTGTGGTTTTTGTGTGTGTATATATATAAGTCTCAGTGCATGGACTGTGGTGAGTGTGTGTATATATATAAGTCTCAGGGCCTGGACTGTGGTGTGTGTGTGTATATATATAAGTCTCAGGGCATGGACTGTGGTGTTTGTGTGTATATATATAAGTCTCAGGGCATGGACTGTGGTGTGTGTGTGTATATATATAAGTCTCAGGGCATGGACTGTGGTGAGTGTGTGTATATATATAAGTCTCAGTGCATGGACTGTGGTGTGTGTGTGTATATATATAAGTCTCAGGGCCTGGACTGTGGTGTGTGTGTGTATATATATAAGTCTCAGGGCCTGGACTGTGGTGTTTGTGTGTGTATATATATATAAGTCTCAGGGCCTGGACTGTGGTGAGTGTGTGTCTATATATAAGTCTCAGGGCCTGGACTGTGGTGAGTGTGTGTATATATATAAGTCTCAGGGCATGGACTGTGGTGTGTGTGTGTGTATATATATAAGTCTCAGGGCCTGGACTGTGGTGAGTGTGTGTATATATATAAGTCTCAGGGCCTGGACTGTGGTGTGTGTGTGTATATATATAAGTCTCAGGGCATGGACTGTGGTGTTTGTGTATATATATATAAGTCTCAGGGCATGGACTGTGGTGTTTGTGTGTGTATATATATCTAAGTCTCAGGGCCTGGACTGTGGTGAGTGTGTGTATATATATATAAGTCTCAGGGCCTGGACTGTGGTGTGTGTGTGTATATATATAAGTCTCAGGGCATGGACTGTGGTGTTTGTGTGTGTATATATATATAAGTCTCATGGCATTGACTGTGGTGTGTGTGTGTGTATATATATAAGTCTCAGGGCATGGACTGTGGTGAGTGTGTGTATATATATAAGTCTCAGGGCCTGGACTGTGGTGTGTGTGTGTATATATATAAGTCTCAGGGCATGGACTGTGGTGTTTGTGTATATATATATAAGTCTCAGGGCCTGGACTGTGGTGTGTGTGTGTATATATATAAGTCTCAGGGCCTGGACTGTGGTGAGTGTGTATATATATATAAGTCTCAGGGCATGGACTGTGGTGTTTGTGTGTGTATATATATAAGTCTCAGGGCATGGACTGTGGTGTTTGTGTGTGTATATATAAGTCTCAGTGCATGGACTGTGGTGTTTGTGTGTGTGTATATATATAAGTCTCAGGGCATAGACTGTGGTGTGTGTGTGTATATATATAAGTCTCAGGGCATGGACTGTGGTGTTTGTGTGTATATATATAAGTCTCAGGGCCTGGACTGTGGTGTGTGTGTGTATATATATAAGTCTCAGGGCCTGGACTGTGGTGTGTGTGTGTGTATATATATATAAGTCTCAGGGCATAGACTGTGGTGTGTGTGTGTATATATATAAGTCTCAGGGCATGGACTGTGGTGTTTCTGTGTGTATATATATATAAGACTCAGGGCCTGGACTGTGGTGTGTGTGTGTATATATATAAGTCTCAGGGCCTGGACTGTGGTGAGTGTGTATATATATATAAGTCTCAGGGCATGGACTGTGGTGTGTGTGTGTATATATATAAGTCTCAGGGCATGGACTGTGGTGTGTGTGTGTGTATATATATAAGTCTCAGGGCATGGTCTGTGGTGTTTGTGTGTATATATATAAGTCTCAGGGCATGGACTGTGGTGTGTGTGTATATATATATAAGTCTCAGGGCCTGGACTGTGGTGTGTGTGTGTATATATATATAAGTCTCAGGGCCTGGACTGTGGTGTGTGTGTGTATATATATATAAGTCTCAGGGCCTGGACTGTGGTGTGTGTGTGTGTATATATATAAGTCTCAGGGCCTGGACTGTGGTGTGTGTGTATATATATATAAGTCTCCAGGGCATGGACTGTGGTGTGTGTGTGTGTATATATATAAGTCTCAGGGCCTGGACTGTGATGTGTGTGTGTATATATATAAGTCTCAGGGCCTGGACTGTGGTGTGTGTGTGTGTATATATATAAGTCTCAGGGCCTGGACTGTGGTGTGTGTGTGTGTGTATATATATAAGTCTCAGGGCCTGGACTGTGGTGTGTGTGTGTATATATATAAGTCTCAGGGCCTGGACTGTGGTGTGTGTGTGTATATATATATAAGTCTCAGGGCCTGGACTGTGGTGTGTATGTATATATATATAAGTCTCAGGGCCTGGACTGTGGTGTGTGTGTGTGTATATATATAAGTCTCAGGGCCTGGACTGTGGTGTGTGTGTGTATATATATATAAGTCTCAGGGCCTGGACTGTGGTGTGTGTGTGTATATATATAAGTCTCAGGGCCTGGACTGTGGTGTGTGTGTGTATATATATATAAGTCTCAGGGCCTGGACTGTGGTGTGTGTGTGTATATATATAAGTCTCAGGGCCTGGACTGTGGTGTGTGTGTGTGTATATATATAAGTCTCAGGGCCTGGACTGTGGTGTGTGTGTGTGTATATATATAAGTCTCAGGGCCTGGACTGTGGTGTGTGTGTGTATATATATAAGTCTCAGGGCCTGGACTGTGGTGTGTGTGTGTGTATATATATAAGTCTCAGGGCCTGGACTGTGGTGTGTGTGTGTATATATATAAGTCTCAGGGCCTGGACTGTGGTGTGTGTGTGTGTGTATATATATATAAGTCTCAGGGCCTGGACTGTGGTGTGTGTGTGTATATATATAAGTCTCAGGGCCTGGACTGTGGTGTGTGTGTGTATATATATAAGTCTCAGGGCCTGGACTGTGGTGAGTGTGTGTATATATATATAAGTCTCAGGGCCTGGACTGTGGTGTTTGTGTGTATATATATAAGTATCAGGGCATAGACTGTGGTGTGTGTGTGTATATATATAAGTCTCAGGGCATGGACTGTGGTGTTTGTGTGTGTATATATATAAGTCTCAGGGCA